>NC_056735.1:1610828566-1610956066 GCF_019279795.1 Protopterus annectens
TGTATTGTCTGATAAAGAAATTCTGACTGGTGTTGATTGTTAATAAAATACATTAAAGCTCCTCTTCTCTTTTTGATAAATTACATTAGGTGTTTAACATCCACATTAGCTCCTACTATATCAGGAAGATATGGCTACAACTTAAAGTTTCATCTAATTGATAGAACATGCACTTTGCAGTACTCAAACATGTTAGATACCATATTACTAGTTCTGCACCATGAATCCAAGCATCCATTCTGGATAAAGTATGCAAGCCTTCTGATCTTGTTAGTATCAAAGGTGAATGTACTAATTGCTCAGCAATGGAAACTTGTTTTTAATAAGTAAGTGACTATGTGTGTGCTTCCTTCCATGGGCTAACAGCCCATATTAGATATTTTTCTGCCTTGTGTCTACTAAGAACTTAATAGTCAAAGCAAGTAGTCAGCCAATAAATGAATTCCGATATGTTATCACTGAATAATATTCCAAAATATTATGTGTAATTACACATTATTTAGAATTTTGTATTTATCTATGAAAATACTACTGGCTCTCAGACTTTATGACTGAACACTGCATACTGTTTAAAAATAGGCACCATTATAACAGCACAGACTTTAATATCTTGGCATGATTCTGAAACTAATCTTTGTTACAATTGCAAAGTACATAAATGTTTATGTTTTGTCACTTCCATGCTTGCTATGTTTGCTATAAGCTTTTATATATTGTGCTTCTTTATCTTTTGTGAAAATAATTATATATCCCTGTTTGTATAGAGGAATGGGACACCATGGATTACCAATTTGGACATTCCACCTTAACAAGTATAATCAATAGATACACAGAAATAATTCTTAAAGAGTTCCATTTAACAAAGTAATGAATTTTACTTGATGCCACAGAGTTGTAAAAAATAGACAAGGAGCACAAGGCATTAAAGCTGAAAAGTAAGACGCTGCAGAGCATTTTGATAGGATTCTAATTTAAACTTAAATTATCAGATTGCAGCCTTTTAACAAGACACAGTTTTATTTACGAATACCCTGCACTACAAGTTACAAACAAAAAGATGAGTAAATCATACTCAGCACAGCTTTGGGAGGAATATTCAGTTGGTTATAAAGTAAGAGTATGTCAGTTCCAAATCCAAATACAGTACAGCATGTCCAGGATCCACCAGATCATGCACGAATTTAGGCCTTTAAACCACAAGTACCAATACAACATAGTCCCTGTGGGCATAAAACAACCTAAGATGTACCTCATTGGACTGTATGAAGAGAGACATGATGGCACTCTCTGAATATGTGTCCCAGGCAGGTATGAATCTAGCCTTGAGTAGCAACCTACCTTCACCAATGATGATGCCACAGTACCAGGAAAAAATGATTAACTTCAGCAATTGGATTAGTTTCTGGTGTCACAACAAAGGGATCCAATATCTGTCAGCCTAGGCAGACACAATGTTTTGCCAGAGATGGTTTGCACTTATCAGCACTTGTCTTCTGGATACTGGCAAAGACTTTATTTATCTTTATCCCCATAATGCCTTTTTAGGCTGCACCAAGTTGTTAAACCCTCCAACATAACAAAAATCACTCATAACTACCTAAAGGTACTGCTGCTCAACAGTAGGAGTTTAAATAAAAAACTACACTCCCTGGAAGCACTCTTCATCCTGGAGAGCACAGACATATGTGCAGTCACAGAACCATGGGAAGCACCCCAGCTATCAAAGGCTGCAATGCCTTTCATACATTTCAGTCCCCCTCAGCTCAGGATAAGACAAAGGGAGGAGATGTATCAGTGTTCATAAAGAACAAGTACACTGCTAGATTCATCCAACAACATTACTCGCTTGAGCTGCTCCATGCCCAATTAACCATAGGTGCAACCCCCCTATCATATCCTTGCTAGCTACAGATCCTCTGACTTGAGTCTGGAAAACCACACCTCCTACCTAAACCTACTGGAATCTCTTAATATTTAGCCTATCACCATACTTATGGGTGACTTCAACTAGCTCTCCATAAACTGAACCATAATTCACTTGCTCAGTGTTTTTTGTACTTCAACACAAACACCCAAAAGCAACTAATTAGCACCCCAGCTAGAGGTACAAATATCTTAGACCTGTTAGATATGAACATGGGAGGATGCTGCTCCCCTTCCATGCAGTAACTCCTCTCTAGTAAGATCTAACCACAAAATTATCTCCTTTAGTATTAAAACTAACCTAGAACCCCATCAAACTCCATACCTATTAGGAACTTTGCTAAGGTCACTCAACTCAAACTAATTAACAAGCTTATTAAACTTTCAAGCCCCTCTGAATCCAGATGACACTGAGGCCTAATCTGAGCTATATATAAAGGCACTCTACAACCACATTCATTGCTACATAGAGTACCTGTACAAGTCAAACCTATGATTACTGGCAAAAATAAACCAGCCTGGTGGACCCCTAGCTTAAATAAGCTATTCAATAAAAGGAAAATATATTCTCCAAAGCTAAGAAGGAGCAGGCAAAACAGTGCAAAAAGACACTCACCAGTCTGAAGACAAATTAGGGAGCTGGTCAAATCTGCCAAAAGCAAACTATGATGCAAAGATAGCCTCCCAGGTCAAAGATAACTGTAAGGCGTTATTAATTATGTTTGTAATCTCAGGGGAAATGCTCAACAATGTGCCAAGTTAATCATGAAGTCCTGTTACTATTTTGGACCACCCGGCCTAAAACCATAACAAATCTGCTTGCTGATAAATTTAGTTCAAACTTTTCCCCCCCATCACCTCCTACCACACCCCAAAAATATACCTGCAGCCATCCCCCTAACAGTCATTACAAGGGAACAGGTCCTTACTGCACTCTCTAAAGCCAAAAAATCATAGCCTCCATGGGTCCCAACAACATTCCAGGATATTTCTTAATTAGCTTAAAACAGAATCTATCAGGCCACTGGAAACCTTTAACCACAGCCTCTAGACAGGTTTTGTCCCAGTAGAGTGAAGGACTGCAATAGTTGTCCCTCTGCGCGATGGGGGCACTTCAACTGACCCAGGGAACTAGACGCATAAGTATGACCAGTCTTATCTGTAATGCCATGGAGTGAGTTATCATGGACCTAATCAATAATGACAAAGGAAATCTCTAAAGGGAAGTCTTACCTGCTTAATCTGGTGGACTTCTTTGAGAAGGTCACTAGGGCCATGGTTGAGGGTAAAATGCTGCACACCACTTATTAGACCCATGGTTAGAGACCTAGGAGCACAGATATATAGTAACCTAACCTTTGACCATCAGGTAGCTATGGTAGTGAGGAAATCCTTCTGTGTGGTTCAACTTATAAGTAAAGGTATAGCATTAAGATCAAAGGAAGCCATAGTGTCATTGTTCTTAGCCCTCATTCGGCCCATAATCGAGTACAATGTTCCAGTCTGCATGTACCTAGCCAGGCACTTACACCAAATGAAGCAGTCCCAGAGGTTTCTCACTAAAAATACAAAGCGTAAGACATTTGTCTTATGCAAACCTACTGAAAGCCCTATCCTTTCACTCCATCTCATATCATTTATTGAGAGGTGACTTATTCCTGACCAACAAGGTATTCTCTGATCCAGCCCTAATGAAAAGTTACACATTCACAAGAAAAATTACACAAGGGTTTTGTGTTCCATGGACCTGAACCTTATTTGTAACTCTAACAGATCTTGCTGGAGAGACAGATTCATACCCCAAATGCTATCTTGTCTATGGAATAAACTTCCCATCTTTGTAAAACAAAGACCATTCCTCAACCTCTTCAAAAAGAATTTGGATAAATGGATGGGGAACCATAAATTCATTCCCAGGGTACTGCCCATGTCCCTTATGGACAGAACCAGTCTATAAAATGCCTCAGAGCTCCAACACCCAAAGACCCACTAGCCTGATACTACTCCATCCCATATCTGGGGAATTAAGATATAATATTGTCATATCCTGGATATTACTGGCTAGGCTTATAAAGGCTTTTGTGCCATTAGCCTACTAATCATCTATGAACCTATAAGAATTAAAAACTCAGGAGTGGTATGCTGAGTACAGTAAAAATATGCAAAACAAGTAAGGAAGTAAACAAACAAATAAATAATTGCATAAATGTTATGGAAGACAGAAACACCAAGACATGAGTTAACATAGCCACGTGTCAGTGACATGGGCAATGTTGATTAAATAGAGACAAGGACTTTGTTATACTGCATAGCTATTGAGCACTGTGGTGGTAGCATTACAGTAAACAACCCTAATTCATCAGCTTTCTGATGCCAATGTTCTTAAGTACTGCAGTAGTTAGTTCGGACAGAAAGGATAAGGCTCTTCTTTCCCTACATTAGTGTTTGCTGAACAAGAAAGTGTGTTAAAATAATCACTCTTTACATTGCGTGTTGCTTCCCTGTGTATGTTGTATACATGTGGGAATGGGCAGATCTGCTGTACAGCAAACAGAGTAGACTGTTCAGAACTTTAGCTGCGGTTGATTATGCTATAGTCTGTCAATGACCAGGATGCATGTAGAAATCAAGAATGACACTGCAAGGCAGAAAGAGGGAATCATAAAAGTGCTGAAGGAACGGAAGAAGAAAAAATGGCAACCATTGTCCACTTAGGTTTTCAGTAACCGCTAATGACAGAATTAGAGCTACTAGGCACACTAATTAAACATTGTACTAAAATATTCTATTATCAGGCTTTACAATGTTAGCTGCATATAACAGATGAAATATCAGGTAGGCATGAGTTGTGCTTAGAGGTTGCCATTGAGGAATTCAGAGTACTGCCAAAGTACTGATAAGACTGGTTCTGCCCAACTGACACATGCACGTGTATTTACTATAATTTATGGAAGGAAGCCTTGCTTTGATTTTCATTTGATCTGTGATCATCTTACTTGTTTTAATCCAATACTGTTCAAACACACACACACACACGCACACACACACACACACACACACACACACACACACACACACACACACACACTTAAAATATCTAGCCATAATGACTGGGAATGGGGTTAGCTAGATAATACTTAAGTTAGATCTTCAAACGGCCTCTGTAAACAGGAGGGCTTTAGTTTACATAGACAATTTTCCAAATAAGGTTCACTTCTCACATTGGCTGGCAGCAATTTTTTATGTTAAAGTCAAAACTGTAACAAAACTAGCGTCAAGACAGGATACAAAAATCTGTGGCGTTAAATAAGTACGCTGAAACGCCCCTGCTCCGGAATCGCTGGTACAACAACCAAAATTAGTCACTGCATAAAATAATGGATCCAAGGAAAATATTCCACTTGAAGACGTATATAAAAAATCACAACTTTATTTTCTTAGACAAGGTTAAGCGCTTTCACCTACACATCGTAGGCTTCATCAGAACAGTGATACAATCAATCCTAAGCATTTAAATACTTAAAATTGGCGCCAAAAATTTAAAACATTTTTAAAGAAGTATTCCTAATTTCCACTTTATGTTCAACAACTAAATAAAGTTCAATATACTTCCTTACTCATAATACATACATCCATTCTTCCACATTACATATAAAAAATATATATAACATAAAAAATATCATAAAAATAAATTAATATATGTACAGTAAATATATATCTAAACAATTTCATATATAATATTATACATATTCTAAAATAGTTTTAGTAGATATAAAATCACTAAGACCTGGAGGGGTAGTGGCATCTGTATATATCTGCCAGTAGCTTTCCTTAAATGCCAATCTAGTCTTCATATTGCCACCTCTGGGATTTTTCTTAATTACCTCTAGTATACCAAATTTAAACTGATGTTCACTACCTTTGTTTATAATATGTCTTGCCAAAGCATTTTTTTCATCCCTCTTCTTCATACAATAAGTATGTGAATATATTCTCTTCTTAAAATTTTGTTCCGTCTTACCTATGTAGTATGACGGACATTTGGTGCATTTGGCAATGTATACTAAGAATTTTGTGTTGCAATTTCCCTTTTTAAAAAATATGGTAGTTTTATTATAATTATCCAAACTTAGTTTATTGTCTTCTGTAATAAGACTACACTGATTACAATGCCCACATCTACTGGTATGTGACATTAATTCCTTGTCTACTCGTTTACTACCCCTTTCTAATAAACTTTTTATATTTTCTCCCATTTTATATACAAAAATGGGTTTGGGTCCTAAAATTACAGACAACTCCTCCTTGGACGCTAAAGTATACCAATATTTATTTAATATATATTTTATTTTCTTACTATATGGGCCATACTCTACTATATAAGCCTTATCATATGCCTTAATACTTACATTATTTGACTCTGCTGCTGATGTCTCTGAAATTTCTCTATATTTACTGCCTAACAGAGGAATAATATCCTTTCCCCATCTATTAAACAGGTCAACACTAATTTCATTCATCATTTCTATATCATAACCTCTCTCTGTAAACATAGATGTGATGAAACCGATTTCCTGTTTTAATTCTTCCATAATGGATGTCATTCTCATAGCCCGAATGCATTGACCTTTAAATATGTTTCTTTTGGTCTTTCTAGGATGGCAACTATTATAGTCTACATAAGAATTAGTGAATGCTTCTTTACGATGTATTTTGGACTGAAATCCTATATCCGTTCTAACTACTAGGGTATCTAAATACGGTACTCCCTTGCTACTACTATATGATGTAAATTTCAAATAATCACTACTCTCATTCAAGTATTCAAGAAACATGTTAAAAGAGTCTTGATTTCCTTCCCATATTATATATATGTCGTCAAGGAAGCGTGAGTAGTATTTGATCTTGCTAACAAAATGACTCTTAAAAATAATTTTCTCTTCCCAGTTTAACATTACAAGGTTAGCATATATGGGGGCACATGCGGCCCCCATAGCCACACCCTTAATCTGTCTGAAAATTTCTCCCTCATAGTACACAAAATTATTCTCCAAGACTATGGACATAAGATCATTGACCAGCTGAATCCTTTCACTGGATAACTTACTATAAGTACTAATACTCTCTGAAAAGGCCTCTAAGCCTTCTTCCTTAGGAATACACATAAATAGATCAATGACATCAATAGAAGCAAAGGTTAATTCTTAATCCATTAATAGTATAGGGTAATTCCGTAAAAATTGCCACGAATCTTTAACCATATGATCAACATTGTCATATATATGTTTTAAGGGTTCCGGCGTGTAGATCGCGAGACAAATGCCCGCGAGCTACATCGCCGAAACCAGAAGGCCGCAGCACCGCTAAACCGTAGAGCGGTGCTGCCGAAAGGTAGATACGAGGCGGAAAGATGCGGCGGTGGGAAAACACACAAAAGCAGACGGCCCCTAAGGCAAACACGCAGGCCGTCAACACATAGCGTAAACGGCCGGCAAACACACGCTGATCGGTGCGATAAACAGCACAACGGTAGTGCTCCAAAACAGTTGCATAAGCAGTTATTAAACCATTACTTACCCTCACAGCCCCAGTTGTCCACGCAAACACAGCAAACAGTCCGCGAGAAGCAGGAAGTAAAGTCCCCATCACGTAGAGCAATGCACAGCACACTTTACCCGAGAAATGCTGCATAGAATAGCAGGTCATGTGTCAGGCTAAACCCTTAAAGGTACAGACAAAGCAGTGTCAGGGTCAATAGACCACACACACTATAACCTAGGGAAACACCTGTTTGTGTACTAGTAGTAAGCATGTCACAGCAGGGGGTCTGTAGTATAGGACAAGCCCAAATAACAGGCATGCCTGCAACAAACAGTACCTACCCTGCTAGAGCCCCTGAGTGCAGTTGTAAGTGTGAACATGCCAACCTGGTAAAGCATGACATACTAACCCAGTAGCAGGAGATATAGTAGCTGTAACTCATCTCCGACTCCACAGTAGAGTACGACATGCAGCTTCTGCTAAACACATCATGTTGTCCCTGTTACAGGAGTATAGACAAGTACCCAGCCCCATGTAGGAAGACAAGGGTGCAAGACAGAGGTACCTCCCTAAGTAACATCTGCCACTTAAGCAGACACCAAGCCCTATACTGTGATTGGCTGGCAGCAACAACTGGGAGTTAAAGGGGGCTGGCACAGTACACACAGAACCTGTGCTCAATCAGGCATCATGGACTCTAAACAGAGTACAAGCATACGGCAACCCCAGGGATGTGTTAACTGCAGACAGTGCAACCATAGTGAAGAGGCGGTCAGAGACGGTTGGAGTGCACAAAGCTGTACAGGGCCACTGTGACAGACAGAGTTACTACACACGGTATAAGACAAGGAGGTGTAAACCGAGTGGCCTACTGTCTGGAAGGGACTTTCTCCAAGTTCAGTAGTATATCCCATACCAAGCTCCACCGGCTGTGATGGATTCTGAGAGACCATCTACAAGTGCTGCAACCATGCTGGAATGTATGTATCTGTATAGCCCTGGTCTGATTGGCAACAGATACAGCACAGTGCCCAGCCAACGTGGCAAACCCATGCTGGTGGTGGAGGGGTACCTCTACCATTTGGAACGTGAGACACCACCAAAACGGTACTGGGCATGTAGTGAGCGGAGAGCGAAGGCATGCAGAGGACGTGCCATCACTGTTCGCCAGGAAGAGGGTGAGGAATTGCTGAAATCACTGCCACACCAGCACGGCCCAGATGCAACAATGGCACAAGTGGCTACATTGCGAGCAGAACTGCGGCAGAGGGCGGTAACCGGTAATGAATTGCCGAGCTTGGTAATGCAGAGTGTGCTAGGCACAGCAGATGACAATGTACTGCAGGAGATGCCTTGTCGTGCAACCCTTCGAAGAAGCATCACCAGGGTACGGCAGCAGGCACAGGCATCCATGGCTACACCTCCAGCAACCCTTGCAGATATTGATGCCAGCCAGTATCCACTCCCTAGTGGCAGCTTCATCCTTCGTAGAAGGTCGGATATGGATGGTACTGCTTCCTTGGTAGTACTTACTACAACACAGAACCTGACTGACCTGTGCAGGTCCGACTTTGTTCTTGGTGATGGCACATTTCCCACATGGGCTGATATCTGTCGCCAGCTATATACATTACATGGCTGTATTGGCACCCCCACCTCAATGAGGGTCGTACCCCTGGTGTACTGTCTCATGACACGGAAGTCGGAGTCTGCATACACCACTTTGTGGGAGGTGCTGAGGGGTATGGCAACTGACCAGGGCTGCACTTTGTCACCACAGTATATTATGACTGACTTTGAGAAGGCAGCAATTCGTGCCAGCCAGAAAGCATTCCCTAGGAGTATTCTGAAGGGATGCCTATTCCATTTTGCACAGATCATCTGGCGACAGATCCAGCATCACCACCTTGTCGCCCTCTATGGCACGGACACTGCTTTCTCCATTGCCATTCGCAAGCTGATAGCGTTGGCATTCCTACCTTTGGATGATGTTGTCCCTGCATTTCTGGACATTGTGGCTTCCTTACCAGAATGTGCCCAGCCGATTGGTGTATTTCTAGACCATCATTATGTCCGAGGCCGACCACGCAAGTATGCATCCCGCTGTTCAGTACAGACACGAATGCCATCGCCATACCCTCTGCGGTTCTGGAATGTGTCCGATGTCTCTGAGATGGACTTCCCACGTACTAACAACCAGGTGGAGGCATGGCATCGTCGGCTGAAGGTATTACTGGGTCGCCCTACTGTACAGCTAGCTGACCTTCTGTGTGTTCTGCAGCAGGAGCAGAACCTGACGGATACTCGACGTGAATCTCTTCTGAGGGGGATGCCTGTAACACCGCGTAAGAAGGCTATTGTAGTAAGGGAGCGTTGCCTAAAGCACATCTTACAACATAAGTGTGACTACACTAATGTGCAGGATTTCCTCCGTGCTGTGGCACATTTCTACAAATTATGATGCTGTCTGGGTTTCGTATGCACCAAGCACAACACACATCACATTGCATATTCAATTAATAAAGGCTTTGCCCATAGCACACGGGTTCCATGGTACCACTTTCATGCCCACGTGGCATGCTATCCCAGCGGAATTTTCCACTAACAATTGCACATGGTGGCTTCTAAGGGGGTGCACAGTGTATCACTGTGGTGGTTTGCATATGCCACCTGTGGTTAGGGTGTAGGCGTTCCCTCAATTTTGACAGGGAATTGTCCACAGTCCTTTGTCACTGCAGTTAAAATGTCATCCTGCCATGTGTCCACATCCAGCTGTCTCACAGGTGGGTGTCGCACCGCCTAGGTGCCTGGACCCATGTTTTAATAGGTGGTCTATAGCTACCCCTAAGGGGAATGTTTTTGATTTACTTCCCGATATTATGGGCCTGAAAGGTGGGTCCATCAAATTTTTATGTATTTTAGGAATACCCACCATCGTGGCCAAAAACGGGGAATCTACTCTAAGAAAGTTATATAATTCTTCTGTGATCTTATCATCCAAAAGAAATTCCTCAATATATAGGTCAATTCTCCTATAGGCTATGTTCAGCTCATTCTGGGAGATGGTCACGTAATTCCCTGATTCATGTAAAATAGTATGGATTTTGGTGTTATAAGTCATTTTGTCATAGACCACTACCCCACCCCCCTTGTCCGGTTTCATAACCCTAATACTATTACTAGTGATTAACTCATCCAATACACTCAATTCATCTTTTGTCAAGTTGCTCCTAGGTTGTTTCTTCCTTTTATTGATAGTATACAAATCATGAGTTACCAACTTCTCATATCTTAGCACATCCTGATTCATTACTGGCATATAACTACTTTTTTTCTTTAACCTGTTGTTCGGTCTTTCATTAACACAACTTTTATCCTTAAACATAATGGCTAAATTCAACTTTCTAGTGTATTTCTTAAGTTCACATACACTATCTACTATTCTAAATCCAGAAACCGGAATGAATTTCATTCCTTTCGATAGCAAACTAAAATGTGCCTTGCTTAATACCATATTAGTATAATTGAATATCTGAAAATTAGAATATTTGTTAACAATACCCTCATGGGAAATAGTGATGGTGTCTTTATTCAAAGAAGTAGTTTGCCCTATAACTTGAACCTGTTGCGACTGGTTCAATATTCTTTTTTCCTCCAGGTGTTGTTTTTTGACCATTTGTTGTCCTGTCTGGTCCACCCCTGTTGAAAATTTTCATTTTCTACTGCATTTTTATCATAATAAGCTTGTCTATCAGAGACATTGTAAAATGACTTATTCCAATTATAAGCCCTCCCTAACTTGTACTGTTCAGCATCCCTAGTAAATTTCTTATTTTTTCTTTCAAATGCTTGGTGTGTTCTACTCTCCGCCAGTTCAAATTGTCTATTGTATAAGTTTTCCCAATTCATAAACAATAAATCGGATACAATGATTTCATTCATTTGATCAACTTCATTTAACATACTACATAGTTTAGTGTCATTAAACTTGATCAATTTTTTCATAAATTCTATACCAAAACTGTCAAAAACTTTATTAAGTTCATTTTCATATTCCTTATTAATTTCTATTCCCATGGGTACTTTGAAAAAACGTAAACCCATAGGTACCATACCAGCTTCAATACAGTGTGATAAATAAGCATTGTCCAACTTAATTGAATTAATGATATTAAATTTTTTCCCAAACTCATATATTAAATCTTTTAGTGACCCTTTTCGTTTAAATTTGCTATTATTGTTATTCCTATTATTCCTATTGTCATCAAAAATACAGTCACTCTCAATAAAGTCTTTAAACAGGCATCTGTTTGGTTCACCAGCCGTTTTACTAGGAATTTTAGCAACATTATTATTATTTACAGTACCTTTAGTTTGGTTGATATTTTCAGCAGCGTTAGCATAAGTACGCATATTTTGACTAAATTTAGAACGAGTGCCCACTCTTCTGGCTTCCTCGGCCGTATTGCCAAAAGAAAAATCAAAAGTAAATTCCGTAGGTGCAAGTCTGCTGTTCACAACATGATTGGAACCTGTAGTAATAGGTAAATCAATGCTATTTCCTGTTCTTGCGTAATGTTTTTGGCCATTCGGTATCTCCGGGGAAGATGTTAGAATAATGTCCTTGGAAGAATTAGCTGACACATCCTGTTTAACCATTCGGTTCCGTTCCACTGCGTCTGCTACTTCACCGACCCTTGTAGGTTCAGAGCAACTGTTGTGACCGGCAGCCCAGCGTGGTTTAGCACCGGTAACATCGGATTCGACCTCACTGTGTCTAACCCCTCCTCCTCTCTGCATCCAGGTGGTTACAGCTTCCATGAGCTTACCAACTTCGCCTCTTAGAGATTTAACCTCCTCACGCAATTCCAGTAACTCGTCTGGTCGATTGACAGTACTTGTACCAACAGATTCACTGAGCTCCTCCATCACAACTGAAACAAAACTAGCGTCAAGACAGGATACAAAAATCTGTGGCGTTAAATAAGTACGCTGAAACGCCCCTGCTCCGGAATCGCTGGTACAACAACCAAAATTAGTCACTGCATAAAACAATGGATCCAAGGAAAGTATTCCACTTGAAGACGTATATAAAAAATCACAACTTTATTTTCTTAGACAAGGTTAAGCGCTTTCACCTACACATTGTAGGCTTCATCAGAACAGTGATACAATCAATCCTAAGCATTTAAATACTTAAAATTGGCGCCAAAAATTTAAAACACTTTTAAAGAAGTATTCCTAATTTCCACTTTATGTTCAACAACTAAATAAAGTTCAATATACTTCCTTACTCATAATACATATACATCCATTCTTCCACATTACATATAAAAAATATATATAACATAAAAAATATCATAAAAATAAATTAATATATGTACAGTAAATATATATCTAAACAATTTCATATATAATATTATACATATTCTAAAATAGTTTTAGTAGATATAAAATCATTAAGACCTGGAGGGGTAGTGGCATCTGTATATATCTGCCAGTAGCTTTCCTTAAATGCCAATCTATTCTTCATATTGCCACCTCTGGGATTTTTCTTAATTACCTCTAGTATACCAAATTTAAACTGATGTTCACTACCTTTGTTTATAATATGTCTTGCCAAAGCATTTTTTTTCATCCCTCTTCTTCATACAATAAGTATGTGCATATATTCTCTTCTTAAAATTTTGTTCCGTCTTACCTATGTAGTATGACGGACATTTGGTGCATTTGGCAATGTATACTAAGAATTTTGTGTTGCAATTTCCCTTTTTAAAAAATATGGTAGTTTTATTATAATTATCCAATCTTAGTTTATTGTCTTCTGTAATAAGACTACACTGATTACAATGCCCACATCTACTGGTATGTGACATTAATTCCTTGTCTACTCGTTTACTACCCCTTTCTAATAAACTTTTTATATTTTCTCCCATTTTATATACAAAATGGGTTTGGGTCCTAAAATTACAGACAACTCCTCCTTGGACGCTAAAGTATACCAATATTTATTTAATATATATTTTATTTTCTTACTATATGGGCCATACTCTACTATATAAGCCTTATCATATGCCTTAATACTTACATTATTTGACTCTGCTGCTGATGTCTCTGAAATTTCTCTATATTTACTGCCTAACAGAGGAATAATATCCTTTCCCCATCTATTAAACAGGTCAACACTAATTTCATTCATCATTTCTATATCATAACCTCTCTCTGTAAACATAGATGTGATGAAACCGATTTCCTGTTTTAATTCTTCCATAATGGATGTCATTCTCATAGCCCGAATGCATTGACCTTTAAATATGTTTCTTTTGGTCTTTCTAGGATGGCAACTATTATAGTCTACATAAGAATTAGTGAATGTTTCTTTACGATGTATTTTGGACTGAAATCCTATATCCGTTCTAACTACTAGGGTATCTAAATACGGTACTCCCTTGCTACTACTATATGATGTAAATTTCAAATAATCACTACTCTCATTCAAGTATTCAAAGTCAAAACTGTAAAAAGAGTTAGGGCTAAATACAAGGGACTAGTACGACGTTGTAAAAGATACTCACTGAGGAAAAAATATTCTAGTGTGGATCTACATTTTCAAATTTCTGGTCACAGCTGTCAAAATTTTGGATGCAACAGTTTTAACTCAAGGTGTACATGAGCATTGTACTGCTGCATGTAACAATGAGCTACTTTGCCTGCTCAGCAGGGCTTCCTATCAAAGTGTGAGATTGTATCATAGTTATTTGTGATTTAACAAGGTATTAATTTAAGGGTGTGCACACTTACTTATGCAACCAGCTTATTGTACGTTTTTTTTTATTTTTTATATTTTCCCCTAACAAATTTGTTTGTTTTTCAACTGAATTGCATAGGTTATATGTCACATTAAAGGTGGTAAAAGATTTGAAATGATTTATTGTGGTCTAATTTTTTTATATCACAAAAACCTGCCATTTTAACAGGGGTGTGTACACTTTTTATATCCACTGTATAGTAGTGCACTTCCTTGTAGGTCTAATCAATCCATTTCTACTAATTAAATGCACCCTTTCCTGAATACTGCTAGTCATCACAAATCCTCATCATTAAGAATTTATTTCCTGAGCTGGAGATCATGCAAGCATAGTGAAGAAGATACATTTTTACTGAGTACCAACTGCTCCCATTGTTCTGGTTTATACAGTTGTGCAGTTAGTTTATATAAGTTGTATAGGCATCTCACCCAGATGTGGGAGGTGTATACTTGCTTGCTTATTCAGCCATTTTCTGATTTTTAACATTTCAGGCAATGTGCATGTTCACTCAATAAGGAGAGGTTTTGGTGTAAGGGGTTATTTCTGGTGATGTGATCATCAGTGTTGTCAATACACATAGTAATTTGGAACTTGGTCTGTGATGTATAGTGGCACAGTTAGTGATGAGATGAGGTGCCCTGTAATGATAATTTGCATTGGGGTAGTAGAATCATAGCCTTGCTAGAGTCCATCAGTTAGATCTATGTTATTTTTTTCCAGTTCTTTCCTTTGAGCAAGTTAGAGTTCTACCTCTGTGGCAGCACAGCGCCCCTATGGTTCTTATTAATCTTCAATTTGTATTTCAAGTCCAGGTTCCCAGTTGTAACACTAATGGCTGGGGTCTTCAGCCCCACATACAGGTAAAATAAGCTACTTTAGGAGGTAAAAGGGACATAGAGCCACTATAGCAGTACACAGAGGAGGTTGCCTGCTCTGGGTGACCCCCCCCCCACACACACACATTCTGGTCTATCTCCTTATAGGCTACTGCATGCAATGAGTAATGATCTAGGAGTATCCTCACTCATTTTAAAGTGGCAGTGTTACCTAAGCCTCCTCTCATGCCTAGCCTAGCCTCCATTATGAGCCTCAGTCTCCAGCAATGTTAGAAAAAACGGTTCTCCCTTATCCAGAATATCACCATAGCCTTTTCCCCAAAGAGAAGTCAGCAGGCAAAGCTTCATCATGTCTCACTTCTCCCCATCAGTTTCTGTAAATACCCAGTCTACTATTTAGTCTCATGTTACCTGTATCATAGTCATGGCTTTAGACCTCTACAATAGTGGAGTTGGCAAGGTCTGTATTACTTTCAAATATATTTAACTGATTATATATATCAGTAAAATATAATAATGGTTTAGTTGTTACAATACATGATAAAATGTACTTATTTTAAGTGATTAAAGCCTTTGAAATAATAAATTGTGTAGCTAAAATGTTCTCACAATCTCTGGAACCAGGGATGGAAATTAAAATTGCAATACACCAAATACAGGGTCTATATTAAATCACCAAATGCTTAA
The DNA here is from genome assembly GCF_019279795.1 of Protopterus annectens. Taxonomy (NCBI): domain Eukaryota; kingdom Metazoa; phylum Chordata; order Ceratodontiformes; family Protopteridae; genus Protopterus; species Protopterus annectens. Next base: position 1,610,844,363 of record NC_056735.1, read on the forward strand.
AAAAGCAAACAGTGATTGATCGACCCTATGTAAGTGAAAGCTTACAATGTCGAAGTGTCAGAACAGCGATTTTTTTTCCAAGGGAAAAAATTTGCTGCTGCAACAAATAAATAAATAAATAAATAAAAATGAATTTAAACATTACATTAAGTGGGGGGCTTCGCCCCCCACACCCCCTACTTAAATATACCAACTCCGAGACAGTACTACAGTGCCGAAAACAGCAAAGTACCGAAGCGGCCAAGCAAATTCTTTCCCAGGGAAAGAATTCGCTTAACCGCCACTTCGATATTTTCCATTTTCTGCCTTTTATGTTCGACCAAGACGCATTCGAAAGAATGCATCTTCGGTCTACCCCAAATACATTGGTTCATAAAAAGGCAGAAACAAAGAAAATATGGTGAGATAAAGTCAGCTAAAGTATATGCTGAGGTTTTCAGGTAACACATGGAGAATTAAATAACTGATGATCAACATGCTTTACCTGTAAAAAGTGTATTACTACAGACTACTGCGTGTATCAGAATGCTGGGATGTACAAGGAATGGCAAAGACGTTATTAACAGCTTATATTGCACTGTATAAAAAGTACATTAATAGGCCTGTTAATACTCCTAATTGTTTCTACAAACTCCTTTTGTAAGACACACAACTGCTGAAGTCATTCTCATCAAAAACAGGATTAATGACAATTTGCTGACCTTTGTAATTAGGTAGCTTGTGAGCCATTGAAATGCACATGAAACGATCCACAAGAAGAAAAACTACCTTTCCCATTACTGTTTTATCCAAGCAGCTTTTAAGAGCTTTTTGAATCAATAGGTTACTGTAAATAAAAATGAAGCAATACCAATAAATGCTGTACATTTTGGTATCATCTGTCCTGTTTTTGTTTTTTTTTTTCACAAAAAAAGGCACAATGTGCCACTTGTATCAAGCCAGCACTCTGCCATAGCAGATAGCTCTGTGTTCTTAAAAGCTATTGCTATTGCCTGGATGAGTTTTAGTGTTGTTTGACAGGTCCATATGGGTTCCATACGGGTGTCAATAATTGGAGTTTAACTATCATAAACAAGACCAGATAGTATAATCTCTGAGTCAGCTCTGGTCAGTTAGCAGTCTCTCCTTTTTTTTTGCTTTACGATTTGTTACATTACTAGATCTATGGAGCCACTCTTTTTAAACTATCTTTTAGAGTATCTCTTTATTGCCACTATAAAAATCTTAGCATTTTATCCTGTTACTTTGACCACTGGTAGGGGAAGGACCACATATTTGCAGAGTTGAACAAAGTATGTTAAAATATTATTTTAACAAATATATCTAAATATATTTTATTATGAAATATATGAATGTATGTATAATGATTCAAAATTACCATTTACATTACTTTCTGAAAACTAAAATGCCTTTTTTAAAACACTGGACATGCTTTGTGAGACAAATATTGCAATGTACTTTGATGACGCAAATAGCTTAAATGCATAATAATACATTTATAATACATATAATAATAAGTTTATATGTTCATTACATAAACCTCTCTTGTAACATGAACACAGTTTAAAAGCTGTTTAGGAAACACTGCTGAATTTGTAATGCAAATGTTTTTACTGGTGCTGTTATGGGAGTTTGGACTTGTTTAGAGTAGGTTATTGTTTATCATTTCTATCCTAACTGAAAAACAATAGTACCTGGAAGGCATTCAGTTGATAAATGCTATAAAGAGTTATATAAACACTTACTAAGTACACATCTATACTTCTTCACAGTTTTTTGTGTTTGTAAAGCTAGTACCTGTTTATACCTCCCAAATTTAACATTCTTACTCTGACGTAGTGATTAGTAATAAGGAAAGTACTTTCTTGTTGACTTTCATGGATGTGCAATCAGCAGTTTCAGTTGTAAGCAGTTTATCATTTCTATCCTAACTGAAAACAATAGTACCTGGAAGACATTCAGTTGATAAATATATATATAGTCTATATTATACCATCAAACGCTTAAAAAAGCGAACGTTGATTGATTGACCTAATTTAAGCGAAAGCTTACAATCTCGAACTGTCAGATCAGTGATTTTTTTCCCAGGGAAAAAAATCACTGATCCAAAACACATACACACAACACAAGCACACCAAACAAACAGAAATCCACACACATACACCTAAAATCTGATACCTAACCCTACACTAAACTATGCACATACCACTAACTACCCACTTACCTTAACCTAAACCCTAACCCTAAGGTCCGTCACTATCACACACACACCTCACTCGCTCCCTAACCCTAACTCACTTAAATCCGCTCTAACCCTCATGTCCACTCAACTGCACACACACCTAACCCGAGCCCTAACCCTAACTCACCTAAATCACCCTAGCACTCACATCCACACAATCGCACACTTACCTGAATCCGACCGGTAACTTTCCACCATAACACTGAAAATACCGAAGCAACAGAAACGGACAACCGAATCCTTTCCCTAGGAAAAAATTTGAGTTTCTGCTGCTTCGATATTTTGCAGTTTCATGAAAATAAGTTCGATCAATCAGCGTTCACTTTTTTAAGCATTCGAGGATATAATATAGACCCATCAATGCTATAAAGAGTTATATAAACACTTACTAAGTACACATCTATACTTCTTCACAGTTTTTTGTGTTTGTAAAGCTAGTACCTGTTTATACCTCCCAAATTTAACATTCTTACTCTGAAGTAGTGATTAGTAATAAGGAAAGTACTTTCTTGTTGACTTTCATGGATGTGCAATCAGCAGTTTCAATTGTAAGCAGATGGTGCTCATGCAGGAATATCATTTAATATTAGGACTCTGCTCCGTTTTTCTCCCACATTCCAAAGACATGCAGTACGTGGGCTGGACACCCTAAATTACCCATAGAGGTGTGTGTGTGTGTGTGTGTGTGTGTGTGTGTGTGTGTGTGTGTGTGTGTGTGTGTGTGTGTGTGTGTGTGTGTAAGAGAGCAAGTGTGTGGTGTGGAAGAACAACTGCAGCAGGGCTAGCCACCTGGCAGTGTACACCTTGGCTCTAGATGATTGTCACTGTTGAAGTGTCACCCCAACCCTATGTGGAAAAATGTGAAAAAGGGGTTATAGATGGATTAGAGCTCTGTTATGTCTGGCTCTAAATCTGTAAATTTCCAGAAGCTATAAACAATAAAATACATTTGGAAGATGGGAGACTCTGGCCAAATAATTGGGGTCAGAGTAGAAAGCAGAAGAAGCATCTGGCATTAATTTAATTTTTCTCTCAGAATGCACAAAGCTCAGCTGGGTATGTTCATGCAAGAGGAAAAATAAAAATCAAATAGCCTCTGCAATGACAGAAACATTGTGATGGCAGTTAGCACAGCAGAGTGGCAATTGGTGCAGAACATTAAAGCAATGAGTTGTTAGCAAGCTACTTCCTGTAGTTTAGGGTTTGATTACCTCAGCTTCAGTTTGTTTACTGTGTGACACTGAGTAAGTCACTTAACCAGACGTTCCTCTGGGGCATGTGGAACATTGGGCTAGACTGCTCAGTGGTCTGCTTGACAACATGCCTAGTATCTATATATCTATTTATAACACAGTAGCAGTGAAATCATTAAAATTCTAATGCATGTGATAAAAAAACAAAGAAAAAAATAACATGTGAAAGAACTATCTATCTCCCTGTCCATCTTGCTAGCTATCTTGATTTTCACTGAATGACAGGAAATGTCTAGCCAGTCAGTGCCTACTTTCAATAGAGCTCACTGAGGAAATCTCTATTGTTATTGTTAAACAAATTTAAATATAATATATATGAACTATAGCTATTAATAACTTAATAAACATAAATAAATCAATGCACAACCAAAGAAAAGAAGCATTAAATTAACAGTAAACAATTTTTGTCAAGCAAGATTTTCATTGTTTTATCACTGCTGCAGTAGCCTAGCTATATGGGCTATATCCTGCCAAGGCTATCTTCCAAAGCTTAAGGACACCTTCCATGTTCCCAGACCATTGAGAGCTCAAGCAGAACTGTTGAAACTCAGCGATTTGGGCACTAAGTCCTTCCGAGTTTTCTTTCTGTCAAAGAATGCTCCTCTTGCCAGCTTTTGAGGATCAATGGTCAGCTAGTACTTTTCCAGTGCTGGGCAGATAAAAACTTCTACAATCAAATTTAGACTGAAACAGTATTTTTCTTAAAGTAAAATTTTTTATGCCAGGAGTGTAATTTTCTTTGGACTGTCACAACATTTCTATCATTTGAGAGACTGCAGTAATGTCATTACTTCCAGTGTAAACTTTGTCTTTATAACATATACCCCAATTCCTTGTGAAAAAATATATAAATTGTGTTAAAGGACTAGGGAAAGTGTAAGTTGTGCTTGTCATGGTGTCTTTAGGATAAAAAGACTACTCTTTTGATACTTGCATTTTACCAACTGCTGTTGTTAGTTTTACCTGGATTTCAGGCTCCCTTCTCTGCTTCACCATGGAATAACTTACTGGTCCCTTTGGTTCTTCCTTTCTCCAGCCACAAAAGGAAGAACATTTCCAGACAGTTTTTGCCCCTTCAGCAGTCTACTAGCTTTTCTCAGTCACAGATGGGTGACTCTGTGGAGGACATTTCTGCTTCCTCATGTCACTGATTTTTTTCCTTGGTTTCCTTTGTTGTAGTCCCTTCAGTCACCATGGACTGGGAGTTAGACACATCCAGTACAGAAGTTGGAGCATCCATGTTCTGCATGAGAGAGTTACTATTGTCAGTCATTTTTACAGAGATAGACAACTTTGCTGATACAGACCCTAGTCAAGTTTGGTTTTGGAATGTTCTTGTAGCTCCCACTGTATTTCATGTAGAAGTAATATACTGTAGTTTTCCATTACACCACAAGGTGGAGCTCCTTTTCAGGAATATAAAAAGACAATTTCAAAAGTGAAAGAGGATTCTGGAACACTAGCTGAAGAAGGGAAAACTGAAACACGGAGATAAAGGGAAAAAGGGCCTTGCAGTATGACTGGATTTTCTTTTCTAGTGTTTTGGGACAGGGAAGTGAAGTAACAGATTGTGTTTATCTCTTGCTGAAATCCTAGATATGGCATTTTGTGGAATCAGGAGAGAAGTCTGAAAAAAGTAGTTCCACACCTGCTTTGATTCAGCAAGAAAAGGAGTTCCCTTGGGCCTAGTACCAAGAAGCCATAAATGATTACCAGAGTTCTGGTAGGTGATTTTCTACTCTTCTCCTCAGAAGAACAATGGCACCTGGTCACTAGGATATTCTCGAGGAGTAGTGAGAGGCTCTGGCCATCATTTTATATTTTTATAAGATTGTGGTCCCCCTCTTTAATGCTTTGTGATTTACAAACAACTGGATCCACATGAGCTCCAACGTGGGCCCCATCATGCTGGCAGCAAGACTGTAAGTAGTCACTGGCCAGTGAACAAGGTATAATAGAGTGTTTCATAGTTGATCTGTTTATAATTGATCAAGGGTGTAGAGGGTGTTAGTACTGCTGAATGACACTGCATTCTCTCATATTTGTATCATGGCACTATTAATCTTTATTGTTCAATGATAATGCATTTTGCCATGTTAGTACTGCTGCCTTAAAGAATCTTTACTGCTCAATGACATTGCATTTGCTCATATTTGTATTGTTGCATTATAAATCTTCATTGTTCAATGACATTGCATTTTGCTCATGTTAGTACTGCTGCTTTCAAGAATTTTGCTGCTCAATGATATTGCATTTTCTTATATCTGTATTGTATTATAACTCTTTTATTGCTTAATGACGTTGCTTTTTTCCCCATGTTTGTATTGCTGCATTATAAAGCTTTACTCTTCATTGATATTGCTTTCTTTGTGCAAGTTTGAATGTCAAGACTTTCTTCTGCTGAGTTCTGGGGAAGAGAGTGAATGTATGTTTCATTGCATGCATATCTCACCTTGCTTTATTGCTAACTGGTGCACTGTTGAAGTAATTTGTTTATGGTTGTGCTATTGCCTTTTTAAACTAGATGTGTCACCTAGAATAAAATCTGTCCCTCTTGCCACCTTGGTGTGTTGGGCCTATAGGGGTGTCACCAGAGTCAGGTAGGAAGGAACCAATATCTCTTCAGCTACACCTGCGGGTGCACTACATTTGGGGGCTCACCAGGGATTGCCTGTACTGCCTTGGACTCCACGCTATTCTCCTGTACGTGTGGAAAGCAAATCCAGCAGAAACATGAACCCAGAAGCTGCAGTTTCACTGCCCATAAATACTACATGGCCTGAAGTTTTGAATGCTTTGGGAAGTATTGTAGAAAAAATGCTTAAAGCCTAGACAGCCATTCACTGGGTTTGGCTACCACAAATTGTGTTTCTTTTCTGGCAAACAACCCACACCTCAGGGAGAGGAAGATTTTGAATCCTGGATGGATCAGGCCTCACAAGCCCTAGTGGAGTGGGATATCCCAGAATCTCAGAAGAAGCAGCAGATAGCTGAAAGACTAAAAGGATTAGCTGTGGATACCATACGCAACCTAAGGATGGGTAAGCAAGATTGCATGGCCAAGGATTATTTAGGAGTACTGCGGGATGTGTTTGGAAAGACCAAGAGAGCTGCTGACATACTGTATCAGTTTGAACATACATACCAAGAAGTTGGTGAGAAACTATTTGATTACATTAAGTGATTAGATAAAATGCTCCACCAGATCATCCTAAAAAAGGGGGTGGATACAAAAGTAGCTGACCAAGTATGGATCGAACAAATTTTACAGGAAACTCAAGCTATGGACCCCGTTGTGTGGAAAATGAGGATGAGAAATAGGGAAGAGACTCTAACTTATTCTCAGTTGGTAAAAGCAGTGAGGGAAGAGGAAGCCCTGTTGGAAGCCAAATATCAGTGTTCAACAGCATCTAAAACAGTGAGTGAACACCAGCAGGAGCCCATAGCCATGCTCACTACTCAAACAGGAGTTGTGGCCCAGAGTGTCCGCAATGTAGAGATGTCACAGTTGCAGATACAGGTGTCTTCCCTAACCGACGCCATAGCTCAAGTCACTGAGACAGTTGCAGAATTGTAGAAAGCTGTGGTAACTTTAGCTGAAGAGAGGACTACATCAGCTAGAACCTCCATGAATGGACTCAGCAAAGAACCGAATCAGCCAATGCTCAGAGTTCCTACTGGATTTTGTTTTCGCTGTGGAGATACAGGACATATAAAGTGACAGTGTCCTAATGCAGAGAACTTGAAAAGAGTGAACAAACTATTATTGGCTAGTGCAATGCAGGAAAACTTCAAAGGGCCTCAGTAAAGGAGCTAGCTGAGTGCCCAGTTACAAAGAGCTCCATAAAATCTAACATCAAGAGACAGCATCCTGGATCTCCTTTCCGCAATAACCCTTGTAATAGGGGAGTGAAACTACCTACTATGCACACTTCTAGCTCATCTGAGGTGAACAACTGAACTGGAAAGCCATCTCAGTCAAACTCTCAGCATCTGAGACCACAAAGCATTACTAAGCAAGAGTCTTATCAGTTAAAATGGTGAGGTCAACTGGTGGCACCTCAACCACATGCTGACTGCCATACAGCTGAACAACACTGGAAACAGAAACTACCCGAGGGCCTACTGGGACTGTCCCCTGTCATGTCAGTAAAAATAGAAGGAGTGTATAGTAAAGCACTGTTGGATACTGGTGCACAAATCACCATTCTGTACAAAGACTTCTACCAAACATACTTGAAAAGTTAGAAGATTTGGAGATCTGGGGGCTAAGTGACACAAAGTTCCCTTATGATGGTTATGTCTCACTCAAGTTAGAATTTTCCACTTCAGTTGTTGGGTCAACAGAAGTTTTTGAAACACTCGCTGTTGTGTGCCCCAGGCCAAAAGGAAAGGATTCAGCATCTGTTTTAGTGGGGATAAATACTGACTTTGTCAGAAGAATGCTAATGCCTCAGTTGACCCAGGAACATCCAACACTACATCCTCTCTTGAGACCAGTTTTCTGTGCCCTTCAAAGGGAGAAGGATAGTAAGAAAGATGAAATTGGTCATGTCTGGACCCTGTCTGGGAAAGAGCATATAATTCATCCTGGTCAGGTCACCTGCTTGAGAGCCAAAGTGAGGATGTGTGGGCAAACAGTTTCCTCTCATCTCATGATGGAAATGTATCCAGAAAGTGACTTTCCACCGTGCCTGGAACTAGTCCCAGAAGTTTGGCCTGTGGACAAGTTAAAGCATCCTCATGACAATTTGCCTGTGGGGTTGAAAAATAAAGGAAGTACTCCCATTGTCCTGCGTTCACAAGTGCGTTTGGGAAATGTTTATGCTGCCATTCCCTTACCTGCTTCTGTGTTGACAAAAATGAGTTGAAGCTGGAAGATATTGAGATAGGAGGTGGTCTCTTGCCCCCTGGGTGGCTAACCAAAGTTAAAGAGCTACTAATGAAAAAGAAAAATTGTTTTTCTACTAGTGAGCTAGATGTGGGCTGTGCAAAAAGTGCAGAACACCGAATAAGAGTAAAAGAGGACAGGCTCTTCAGGGAACATTCCACAAGAGTAGCCCCAGGAGACCTGGAGGACTTAAGAAAACATTTGGAAGAGCTAAAAGCCACAGGGATAATTCAAGAGTCAAGAAGTCCATATGCCTCTCCCATTGTCATTGTCAGGAAAAAGAATGGGTCAATTTGCATGTGTGTTGACTATCGTACTCTGAATCAGCAAACCATTCCAGACCAGTACACAACTCCCTGGATTGAAGATGCTTGAAAAATTGCCTGGTGGGCAGTAAGTGGCTCAGTGTGCTAGACTTAAGGAGTGGAAACTATCAAATCCCTATGCACCCAGAAGATAAAGAGAAGACTGCTTTCATTACCCCTTTGGGATTTTTGAGTTTGATCACTTACCTCAAGGTTTATCAAATGCACTGGCAACTTTCCAGAGAATCATGGAAAGAACAGTTAGAGACATGCATCTCCTGGAAGTCTTAGTCTACATGGATGACATCCTTGTCTTTGGGAGGACCCTAGAGGAGCACAAAGAAAGACTAATAAATGTATTGGACAGGATTGAAAAGGAAGGCCTGAAGTTGTCACTGGACAAATGCAAGTTCTTCCAACTTTCAGTGACCTATGTGGGACATGTAGTGTCTGCAAATGGAATATCCACAGATCCCAGCAAAGTTGAAGTGGTAACATCTTGGCCTAGACACAAAACTATCACAGAGCTGTGATCTTTCCTAGGGTTCTGCAGTTACTATAGAAGGTTTGTGGAAGGATTTTCAAAGATAGCAAGACCCCTCAACCATTTTCTCCGAAATGATGAGAAAGCAGATGAAACAGATGAAGATATCCTTGTGAAAAAGCCTAAGGGACTGAGAGGTTCTAAAGAACTCATCGAGAGTCATTGGGCTCCTGAGTGTGAAGAGTCATTTGAACAGCTTAAGTATTGCCTCACACATGCCCCTGTGCTGGCATATGCTGACTCAACAAAGCCATACACTTTACATGTGGATGCTAGTAGGGATGGCTTAGGAGGATTTCTTTACCAGGAGTATGACAAGAAGCTGAGACCTGTGGCTTTTATCATTCAGAATTTATCCCCCACAGAAAGAAAGTACCCTGCACACAGGTTGGAATTCCTTGCCTTAAAGTGGGTGGTAGTGGACAAGCTGCATGACTATCTCTATGGGGCTGAATTTGAAGTACTGATAACAATCCTCTGACATACATCCAGACCACTGCAAAGCTAGATGCTACTGGCCACATATGAATGGCAGCTCTATGCAACTATAATTTTAGTTTGAAATACCACACAGGACATGAAAATGGAGATGCTGATGGTCTTTCCAGAAGACCTCAGGGAGATATACACCCTGATGATGAATGGGTGGAAATTCCAACAGCAGGTTTGAGAGCTATGTGTCAGATTGCAACCTGTTATCAACACACTGAATTTTGGGCCAAAAAGTTGGGTCTGTCTGCAGCAAGCATACCCCAAGCTTACTGTAATCTGCTCACTTTTCAGGCTTCATCGCTACCAGCTTTGAGTAACAGTGACCTCAGGAGAGATCAAAGAGAAGACCCCTTAGGTCAGCTGGTGGTAGCTGCTTTAGAGAAGAAACAAGTTAATATGCTTCACATGGATATTCATCCTCTGGCAAGACTTTTGGCCAAAGAATGGGACAGACTCCAGATACAGAATGGACTAATGTATAGGAGATCTCCTAGTGCACTCAGCAGTGAAAAATGGCAATTGTTGCTTCCTCAGAAGTATAGAGAAGTAGTACTCTGGTCATTGCATGATGAACATGGTCATCTTGATTATGACAGAACTATGGGTCTGGTATGAGACAGGTTCTACTGGCCATGCATGAAGCAAGATTTTGAGGATTATTGTTGTACATGTCTTCGTTGCATTCAGAGAAAGACTCTGCCAAACAGAGCTGCCTCATTGGGTCAAATGGAAAGTAGTGGACCCATGGAACTGGTCTGTATAGATTTTCAGTGCATTGAACCGGATGAAGGCAGGATCACTAATGTGCTACTACACCAGGTATGCTCAAGCATTTCCTACTCATGATCAGAAAGCTATTACAGTGGCAAAACTACTAGTTGAGAAGTTCTTTGTACATATGACATGCCAAAAAGGATACACGCTGATCAAGGACGTGATTTTGAGAGAAAGCTTGTCCATGAACTATTCACTCTGTTGGGAGTCCAAAAAAGCTGCACCACTCCTTATCATCCTCAAGGGGATCCTCAGCCAGAGCGTTTCAAAAGAACTTTATGAGACATGTTGGGGACACTATCTGCTGAGAAGAACAGTCAATGGAGCAGACATGTAGCCACAGTGGTGCATGCTTACAACAGTACTAAAAATGATGCTATAGGATTCTCACCTTACTTCCTAATGTTTGGAAGAGAAGCTTGTCTTCCTGTTGACATCACCTTTGGTGTCACAGCTGATGATACACCAGTGCGATCTCAAGACAGTTATGTGGAGACACTCAAGAAGAACCTCAGACAGGCTTATGAGCTTGCTGAAAAATCAACAGGACAAAGACATCAGTGAAACAAGGCTCACTATGACAAAAAAGTAAAGATGCATTATTTGCAACTAGGGGATAAAGTTCCTTTGAGACATTTGGGACTACAAAGAAAGCATAAACTAGCTGACCGCTGTGGATCTGAGATTTACATAATTTGTTCTTGGCTACCTAATATCCCTGTCTACCAAGTTTGCCCTGAAGGGAAAGAAGGACCCATTAAAACCTGGCACCGAAACAATTTAATGCCTTTAGCAAAATCAGTGAGACTCAAGAATCCGGAACCCAGAATGGCTCAGTGGAAGCCTAACTCAAGGCGATCCAGAAGGCTAAGGCAGAGAGGAACTATCCTCTCCAATAGTCAAGATCCCATGCTTCCTCTTGCCGAAGGAGAGGAGGACAGTGATGATGACTGGGGTTTCAGTGGGTTTTTCATGAGGATGTTCAAGACCCCGTGGGCTGTAATCTCAATGTAAATGCACTGGAATTTGTTCCTTGTCATTTTGAGCAGCCCAGATCCAACAATAGACTAAGTAATGTTTCTGTGCTTCTTGCAGAACATGATACTGATGGAGGCCCTGCTATGCAAACTTCAAAAAATAGTGCTGAGGACAGTCATACCGTTATGGAAAATGAAAGTGAAGTTATACAAGAGGAGATCTTAGAATTAGACAATATGCCTACTGAAGAACTAGACATTGAATGTGATGTGAGTGACAAACCTTCTGAGCAAAATTCCTTAGCTGTCCCTTCTGAACCAAAACTGCAGAGACTGATTTGGCCCCCACAGAGACTTACCTATAACAGTTTGGGACATAGTACACAGGAACCTGGTCTGCACTCATAATCCCTATGCCTTCTACTCCAGTGGTGACACCCCATCCCAAGTTAAGCATAAGGCTGTTTACCCTTGGTGGAATGCACCTTTTTTTTTACTAAATGGTGGTATGTACCTTTTGAATGCAAAAATATTGTTCAGTTGATGGTGCATTAGTGTTTGTAAATATTTTCTGCTAATCTACCTTTGATTTGGGGGACCCAATATTTTCAAGTTGGGGGGGAGAGTGTAGCTCCCATTGTATTTCACGTAGAAGTAATAGACTGCAGTTTTCCATTACACCACAAGGTGGAGCTCCTTTTCAGGAATATAAAAAGACAATTTTGAACGTGAAAGAGGATTCTGGAATACCAGCTGAAGGAGGGAAGACTGAAACACGGAGCTGAAGGGAAAAAGGACCTTGCAGCATGACTGGATTTCTTTTCTAGTGTTTTAGGACAGGGAAGTGAAGTAGCAGATTGTGTTGTCTCGCTGAAATCCTGGATATGGTATTTTGTGGAATCAGGAGAGAAGTCTGAAACCAGTATTTCCACGCCTGCTATGATTAAGCAAGAAAAGGAGTTCCCTTGGGCCTAGTACCGATAAGCCATACATGATTACCAGAGTCCTGGTAGGTGATTTTCTACTTTTCTCATCAGAGAAACCACAGCGCCTGGTCACTAGGATATTCTCAACAGAGTGGTGAGAGGCTCTGGCCATCATTTTATATTTTTATGGATTACAAATAACTGGATCCATATGAGCTCCAACTTGGGTCCCATCATGCTGGCAGCAAGACTGTAAGTAGTCACTGGCCAGTGAACAAGGTATAATAGACTGTTTCATAGTTGGTCTGTTTATAATCGATCAAGGGGGTAGAGAGTGTTAGTACTGCTGAATGACATTGCATTCTCTCATATTTGTATTGTGGCACTATTAATCTTTATTGTTCAATGATAATGCATTTTGCCATGTTAGTACTGCTGCCTTAAAGAATCTTTACTGCTCAATGACATCGCATTTTCTCATATTTGTATTGTTGCATTATAAATCCTCATTGTTCAATGACACTGCATTTGGCTTGTGTTAGTACTGCTGTCTTCAAGAATTTTGCTGCTCAATGACACTGCATTTTCTCATATCTGTATTGTTGTATTGACTATTTTATTGCTTAATGAAATTGCATTTTTCCCCGTGTTTGTATTGCTGCATTATAAAGCTTTACTGCTCATTAATATTGTTTTCTTTGTGCATGTTTGAAGGTCAAGACTTTCTTCTGTTGAGTTCTGGAGAAGAGAGTGAATGTATGTTTTTATTCCATGCATATCTCACCTTGCTTTATTGCTAACTGGTGTACTGTTGAAATAATTTGTTTATGGTTGTGCTATTGCCTTTTTAAACTTGATGTGTCACCTAGAATAATATCTGTCCCTTTTGCCACCTTGGGGTTTCGGGCCTATAGGGGTGTCACCAGAGTCTGGTAGGAGGGAACCCATATCTCTTCAGCTACACCTGCAGGTATGCTACATTCTGATCCTAGTAAATGCCTTTAAAAGGGTTATTGAGGCTGTGGACAGTAGTCAGCCTGAGCACACCATTGATCTTGACCTGGCCAAGACTTTTGGCATCGTCTTCCATGCTTGTATTACTGAAAAAAATAGAAAAACTTAAAGTAACCTCTACACTATCTGCTGTGCTGCAAACTTACTATCCAACCAAGGTTGCCAGCAGGCAGGTGCAAGGGGGTGCACTTGCACCCCCCTGGAACTGGCTGGCCGGGAGATTAATTTTCTTTTAATTAAAAAAAATATATATTTTTTTAAGGGCATTCTTCTTTAAGAATGCCCTTTGCATCCAGTCGCACTTCTGCATCTGTGCGACAATGGTTTGCGTCTTCATCTTCTGTGCCCGCGTAGAATTTGAATTCCAGAAGACGCTTGGGACTGTGGACAAAGGTACAAGTGAGAGGTAGGTGTAAGTGTGTGTTTGTCTTTAAGTGTTTAAGAGGGGTGTGTGTGTGTGTGTGTGTGTGTGTGTGTGTGTGTGTGTGTGTGTGTGTGTGTGTGTGTGTGTGTGTGTGTGTGTGTGTGTGTGTGTGTGTGTGTGTGTGTGTGTGTGTGTGTGTGTAAGAAGGGGTCCCTATTATATCATCGAAGATGCAAAATCTCGAATGCGTCTTCATCGAACTGAAAACAACGAATAGTTAAAAGAGCAAAAGGGCATATAAGTGATTTCTTACCCTGGGAAAGAAATCACTTGGCCCAATTAAAAAAACAAATAAACACTACAAACAAAACAAAGTGGGGACTTCACACCCCACACCCCCCAACATGAGGGGCTCTACCACCCACACCCCCCTAACTAAATATACCAACTCCGAGATTTCACTACAGTGGGGAAAACAGCAAAGTAACGGAGGCAGCCAAGCAATTTCTTTCCCAGGGAAAGAAATTGCTTATATACCCTTTCATTCTTTTAAATTTTCATTGTTTTCAGTTCGATGAAGATGCAGTCAAGATTTTGCATCTCTGATGATATAATAGGGAACCTGTAAGAAGTATGTAGGGGTGTGTGGATGTAAAAAGTAGGTAGTTAGAGTTGTAAGAAGTAGGGGGGAAATGTAGAGGTGTGTGTGTGTGTGTGTGTGTGTGTGTGTGTGTGTGTGTGTGTGTGTGTGTGTGTGTGTGTGTGTGTGTGCGCGTGTGTGCATGTGTGTATGTGTAAAAAGTAGGTAGGTCTGTGTGTGTGTGTGTGTGTGTGTGTGTGTGTGTGTGTGTGTGTGTGTGTGTGTGTGTGTGTGTAAGAGGGAGGTAGGAGTGTGGCCTAAAACTATAAATTTAAAACACACTCTAATAAATGGTGCTGCATTATGCAAGGGATATAATTCAATTATGATATATTATAATTAATACAGTCAGGAAGGTGAATCAAATAACTTTTTCATGGTCCTAAAAATGTGTGCAAGGGGCCTATGATTTGAAAACAGCCCAAAGGTAAACTTAACCTGCCACTGGCCAGATGCATTTTCTTTGAATGGGGATTCCAATGCTGCATCTTAGTGAATGTGTTTCAAAGGTAGAGAAGTTTTAATGCTAAGTCTGTTTTCATTGCAAGACTATTGCTTTGTTTAGCAAATGTCTATCAGTGTTTGTGCTATAAAATTTAAAAGTTGTAAATTAAATCCAAATATCTGTAATCATTGTAAAAGTAAAGCATAAACCAGTATGCACATTGAGAGTTTTGAACAGTGTTTATGGCAAATGGGGAGAAATAGCCAAGTAATGGGACACTGGAATGGCTGTGTGGGGGGTGGCTCCATGGGGGGTTCTGGGTTTGCAGGGGTCCAAAAGATGTTGATAGTCTTTCTTAACAATAAAAATGTAAATAGTACATACCACAGATGGTATCAGGAGTCAATGCTGGGTCCTCTTCTGTTTTCATTTATTTTGCAGGCAGCAAATCCAATGTCCCAAAGGTGTGGCTGACCAAGTTTGCTGTTGGGCATTGTTATGCACTTATCCACTGATCCTAAACAGCTCCATCAATGGCTCAAATATGCAACTTCCTGGTTTACTAAAATGGTCTCAAGCTAAATTCAAATAGTAGCATTCAGCAAAAAAAAAAAAAAGAAAGAAAGAAAAGAAAAAAACTGCTCCTGTCTTATGAGTTATGAATGGTACCCTTCTTCAGACAGCTACAGTCATAAGAAACCTGGGTACTTATGTGGACAACTCTATTATTCAGTTTTCATATCTCAGCCACAGTCAGGAAATCCTTCTATCTAGTCTAATGAATTTCCAAGGGAATATCTTCAAGATGCAAAAAAGTCATCATAACACTGCACTCTTCTCTTATCAGACCTATCATCTAATACAGTGCCCCCCATTGGTTTGTACAAATCCAAATATATTGCCCAACTGGTTTCTTCAGGGCTAAATGTTAACATTTTCTGAAAGCATGCAAGTTGTTTTTTCACATCTGTGAAGGGAATAAAGAGAAAAAAGAGCAGACACCAGTTAGTGTAAGTAAAAGCACAGGCAATAGCATGTATTTTAGCATGAATAACCTCACATTTAGGTTAATTAACTCCTGTGTTTGCAGCTGTCTATTTCAGACAATTATTCCTATTAGGAGGGTTAAACTTCATTGTTGGAGGCAACAATCAAAGTGGTAGAGTTCCTCTCTAATAAGTTGTGTTTGAACAATGGAACTAGGCATGAGTCTCCTCTTTCCCCTTTGTTATTTGCATTATATTTGGAATCACTGGTAAAGAAAATAAGAGACTCAGAAATTCAAGGACATAATTAGTATGGTATGCAAGAAAGGGTGGCTTTATTTGCAGATATTATTTTGTACAGGATAGAACCATCTCAGTGTTCTGGAACATTCTGAGACAGTTCCAGTTTTTTTTGGGGATATAAAATTAATGAAGATAAAACAAAGACTATAGCTATAAACTATGTATCAACACAAGTGTTGGTTCAACAGTACTCATATTTATGGAGACATGATAAAATGAAGAATTAAGGAGTATGGGTTAAAAAGTATTATGTTATGGTAGCTAAGGATTTGTGGGAATAAACTAAACAAAAGATAATAAAAAAATGAGAAACAAAACTTTTCCTTATGGATATAGATAGCAAGATCCAAGCAGGAAAATATTTTAGTCCCTTTAGTTTTATACATACGTTAGGCATATTTTTATCAACCAGAGGAGAAGTTGTGAATAGCAGTTAATAAAAAAGTTGAAGGATTTTATGTGGGAAGGGAAGACGGCTAGAGTCAAGAGGGATAAGCTGACCCTTCCAATGGAACAAGGAGGTTTATGATTACTTGATTTGAAGGAATATTTTAGAGCTACACAGTTAAGGCTATTTTACATAACACAGTCACTAAGCTACAATTCCAAGGAAAGGAATGATGATGACATGGGGGGATTAATTAAAAAATAAGGAGAAAGTGGGATTTTGTGGATGTAAACATTCACAGAAGTGAAGTTGGTTTGTGATCGATGAAGTGAGGTTCGCTGAAATGAATCTTCAACGAACTGATATAGATCCACCTGGGTGTATATGTTCTAAGAGCATAATGAGTTGACAGATTTAAAACATTCCCTGCAGAATACTCTGTCAGGAATACTGGACAAGCAAATGAGTGTAAATAAGGAAATTATTATTATTATTTTTTTTTTTAAGGAAATTATTTTTTTAGCTGGTATGTTGGTTCTGAATTGGCTAGACATAGTAACACCTTGTTAAGTTAAATTCTGGTGTTTAACAAAATAAGTAATTACTAGAAATAGAAAGCAAAGTCTAAACCAACCATACTTGAAGTAGTAAATATTGTAACAGAGATAAAAGAACAGGAAGTGGAATCTTTAGAAAAGGGTAGGAGTAAATTACACAGAAAAAAAAATGAAAAGTGCGGGAACAATATATGCAGAAAAATGTTTTGGAGGAGGAAAGAGATGTAAGAGAAAACAGGAACTGAACAATGTATGTAATGTTGGTGTAATTATATTGTTTATAACAATATGTGGGATTTACAATATTTGTAAATCTGAACTTATTAATATGGTTTGATTACTTTTATATAAGTTTGCCTATATCACAAGTGATAATTCAATGAAGGTGTTTTTAAAAAAATTCTGGACACAACTAATGAAAGATTTGTAATTTCCCTTAGTTTCAGTAATAACCTTAAGCTTGTATTCTGCTTTCATATTTTCTAATGGTGCCCTTAAGTTACTTGCTGATATGGTTCAGTGTGGTCTTGATGTAGGGGAATGGCGATTTCTTAGTGGTCTTCATTATTTTCCTTCTTTTGTTATCTTTCCTTAGCTTGTGTGTTTTCTTGCTTACTAGGATTTATGTGATACTCCTTTTGTTTTGGTACTGAGACAGTCTGTGGATGAAAGTGATGGACCTCATTTGCTGTTTAATCACAGGTAATGATCATTGATCTGTTTTGATAGAGGTCCACCCCATTCTAATTTGACCCTTCCATTCAGATGCTTCCATCAGCCCCCCCACCTTGTTTAGAGCTCATCAGCTGTCATTGTCAGGGGCAACTCCTTGCCCAGGCTGCTGCCCCCCCCCCCCCAGAAAAAGACAAAAGCCAGCAAAGAAATAATTAATTCAAAAAACTAAAACTAAAATAAAAATAATTACAATAATTAGCTGAGTTTGGAACACCCTGCTTGCTACTGCACATGTGGGAGTTCTGACACTGTCCAAGAGACAATCTCCCAAAAAACTTGCCTTACTCCTTCCTTCTCCAGAAGAGATAAATGAGGGACAGAAAGCAGTTCACCAGACTGCTGTGTAAAGCAGTAAGGAGCTGTTTCCATTGGCTCAGGCTGTCTCAGATGATCTAGACAGCTTAACCAAAAATAAAATCTGGAAGTTGTAACAGTGGATGCAGTTTAAATAAGAAGGAGTCCAGGAGAAGAGAACGTGAATGTAATTTAAATTAAAAAAGGAGCAAAGGAATACGTTTTTTTTTTAATTAATTTTTTTGTATATTTTTTTGCATGCCACTTACTTAGGAAGGTGACAGATAAGTGTGTGTGTGTGTGTGTGTGTGTGTGTGTGTGTGTGTGTGTGTGTGTGTGTGTGTGTGTGTGTGTGTGTGTGTGTGTGTGTGCGTGTGTGCGTGTGTGTGTGCGTGCGTGCGCGTGTGTGTGTGTGTGCGTGCATGTGCGTGTGAGTGTGCGCCTGTATCTGTGTTTGGGGGGGTCTATAGATTCTCTCAGCTTTCACTGATTTTGCAGAATGTGTCTCATTTTTTGGTTTATTCTTTGCATTGTTTGCATTTTTGGGGTGGTGGATATTATTAAAGATAAGGCTTGCACTCAGTAAATAATAACAGACTCTTAATTTCAGACATAAAAGCCATCATAAAAAGTATGCTAGTACAAAAAAAAAGTTTTATTATTTATCAATTTTTCTAAATATGTATGGGCAATATATGTCCCTGATTATGGTCTCCCCTATATTTTAGCTTGCCTTTCTACTTGATTTTTAAACTAGGAAGTTGAGGGGTGGTGTTACACTGGGTTGCATTTGTATTCATTCAGCAGTGACCTATTAGATACACTCCTGTGTTACGTATGCATTTATTTATTCATTTGATCACAAAATTCTGTGCTGTACAATCACTGCCATACATACATATGGCTGTAATCAATGGTCATATATGTGTGTGTGTGTGTGTGTGTGTGTGTGTGTGTGTGTGTGTGTGTGTGTGTGTGTGTGTGCATGTTGGAATGTGCAGGGATACACATGTTTGTATTGAACTGGCCCTGCTTTTGCAAGAATGTCTCATTTTGCCTCATATTTTGGTATATTCCTTATAACGTTTTTATTTTATTCTGGCAAATAAATGAGGACTGCAGTCACTAAATAATGACATTCATTTGAGAGTCATACTTAATAGCATTCAGAAAAAGCAAGCTGATCCAAAGATTGATATTTTAACAACTTTCTAAGTATATAAAATAGGAGCAGAATCTATGTCTGATGTTGATCCTTTTCTCCCAATTATTTATAGCTCTCTCTTTCATTTTTGATCTAAGGGGTTCAAAGATATTGGGGGGGGGGTTGTTTTAAGTTGCATACGGTATTCTGACAATACTGAGCTGGGAAGATGGTTTCCTGTGTGGCTGTTATTTATTTTGCATATATTCATTCATGTCATTGCAGTCAAAATGTGGTGGTATACAGTCAGTCATGCAAGTGACTATAGTTGATTAGTTGATGTTCGCATCTGTGTGTGTGTGTGTGTGTGTGTGTGTGCGTGTGTGTGCGTGTGTGTGTGTGTGTGTGTGTGTGTGTGTGTGTGTGTGTGTGTGTGTGTGTGTGTGTGTGTGTGTGTGCCTGTGTAAGTGTGTATTATATATGCTGGAATGTGTGGAAGCATAGATGTCCTTAACTAACCTTGCTTTCTCAGAATGGCTCTTACATTGCCAAATATTCTCATCTGCTCCTTATAAAAATTTGCATGTAGAATTACATTACATGTAGTCAAACATTCTCTTTTACACAATACCAGGTACAGCTCAGCTCCATCACCATGTGCCTAGCATTATGTGTCTCTGTCCTACGGCAACTATACAAATGATGATAGCTGTGATCCTGTCAACTATACATTTCTGTACAGTGTATGGGAGAATGTCTGATGCACAGTGTAAGTTGAGCATACCTTGAACAGCCAAGACAACAGTTTACAGTGCATGCACCAAGTTTTATCTTTGTGACTTTACACTGTCATATACTGTTTGCAAGACCCAGAAGTCTGGACTAGATGACATTGCTATACCCACTCTGCCAATCTGAGATTGGTGCCATTCTGAAACCATCAACTGGCTGTTGGCACTGTTATCACTGCTATTGCTGCTGCTTCCAGGTGCTCTACATGAGAGGTGGATGCCTGGTGGCAGCTGTCATAGGCAGTAGTGGTGGTATTCATGGTAATGGAAGATCATCCTAAGGCAGCGTGCAGAATGCAGAGAATATTCTGTTCACACTTGCTGAATCATACTATACAATCCCCTTAGACTCATTCAGGCAATAACAATAGCAAGTAAGCAGAATACTCACTGGATGACTATGCAGGTCTGGGATAAGGCAGTGTTTTTTTCTGTTGTTCCACAGGTCCCTATGGGTTCCATACGGGTGCCATAAACCAAGGTGTATCACCTTAAAAACATATGGTGACACGTGGCACATGGAAACGAGGTGATAATGCATTACACTTTTTTCATTTTTATGCAATTGCTGATAAGGGTGTTTGTTGATTTCTGTCATACTCACCTACTAGTTGTCCATGCAGGAACTGTTTGGATAATTAACCTTTGTGCCAAATATAGGAATCATGAGCACCACCAGATGCATGGCTGAGACACTGGTGATACAACCACATGTATCATAGACTATATGGAAGAAAATAAGCCTTTCCTGCTATGGTACCTTTGTTCCCATTAGTCATATGTGCCCTAAGAGCAACATCAGTGAAATATGTTGCACCAAGGATCTCATGTAAACTTACCAGGTTGCAAAAAGCATGCAGGGTGATACCTCTCTCTTTTACTGTCTGTGGAAATCGGGTGTGTTTATCCACGTGGGCTAGAAGTGCTTTGGGAAACTGTTACAGTATCTTAGAGGCCAAAGCCTGGGAGATACCTATAGTGTCTCCACGACAGATATAGTGAGAGCAATACATATCTTATTATTCATGGAGATAGAAATGCTATGCATTCCCCCATCATACAAGTTCACCAAAGACCCTATGATGTCCCCGGCCACACAAAACCTGTATTCAAAACTATAGTGGGTAATACACTGCCTGTAATGCCTATGCCATTGATACTGAGTGCCATGTGTTGGCACAGGTTGCACTACCATGACAATAGGTATCTCTCAGTGATTACTAGCTAAGCTTACTGTTAAGCCTAATGTCTTGGCCGATTACAAAGTCTGTGAAAATGGTGATGCTTGCCCTTTAATAAAATGTCTTTGCAATGCACACTTATTTGGCATGTCTCTAAATATCAAATGGTGGGAAAGGCATTCTATATGTATATTATCATCACAGTATTTACTTATTTCCATCATTTACATATCATTATGCAGCCATTTCCACAGGACTTTTATGTGACTTTTGGGGACTTGCACACATGTCCAGAAAAGGATTCTGAATTCCTCTATGCTTGTGTATATCCTCAATTTGCACAAGTACAGAATGCAAATATGTGCAAAAGAGTATGAATATCACACTTAATGTGAAAATTAAACATAAGGTAACTTGATAATATCACAATCCTCCCATTTAGAAAACAAAGGATACTACTACAGTTGTATACTTACACAGGCAAAAGGGTAAAACCACATCCATTGAAATGAATGCAAACAATAATGTATAAAAATTACTAAGCAGAAATTGTGGGATTTTGCATGTAGGAAATTAAATAATTGGTATTGTGGGGAAAAAGAACCTGGCATGTAAGACTTTACAGTACCATTCATCAAAAAAATTATTCCAAAACTCACAGTGCCAGTGGTCTGTCAGTCATCATTTATTACATCCCCGATGCCATATATTCCATCTAAAGCCGTCTATCAAGATTTATTACAGATTGATACATACACGCATACATACATACATGCATACATGGAAGACAGGTAGAGAGATAGATCAATAGATATATAGACAGACAGATATTGACTGGACTCGTGGATAGTCGAGTGTAGCGTACTGCATAGATTAATGTGGACAATGGTGACACACCATGTGCGGACAAGTAAAAGACACAAATAAAGTCACTGTACAATGGCCAAAATAGTGTACTAGTGCACTATGCAGTGCAGGCTAATTAGTGGATAATGGCATGGGTATGAGGAAATGCTTTCAAACAAGCTACACAGATTGTGCAACTGAAGGAACCCAAAATGGTGCAGTTATTCATAAATGTGAAAAATGGACACTATATGTTGTGGAGCACCCCCATTTTGAATGTTGTTATTCATGACATATACTGAGAACAATGCTATTAATAGCAGCAGCAGCAGTAGTAACACAGTAGCATAAGTGGGGAGTGACCACTGAAGCCAGTACTTGCAATTGTTCTGTATCACAGTCCTCCACATCACCAGGGAAGGAACATATAGCACTTGACATACTACCAGCTTACAGATCAACAGACTGCGGACCATTCCCAAGGGGACAGGGATTGCATCACCTTCAAGTAAGGATATGCAGTATGCCTATTCCTGTGGATACAAAGAGATATTTAACCTTAATCATCTTAGCTAATGGAACCTTCCAGCAACCTAAAGGACACAGAGGCACAAGGGATATCACAGGTATCATCCTTAACCAGTTATTTGATATAATGCTATCACATGTGAAAGAGAATATCTGTTTTTTCAGGACAGCAGAGAAAAGTGCCAACACCATGTGAGCTTCTTATGACATTAGTAATTTCTCTGGGCTCTTAGAATCCATAGATTGCAATCATGCTGCAATCAAGGCCACATCTGGTCTAGTAGGCCTGTGATACATCAACAAGAAAGCCTTCCCTGAACTGCCAGGTAGTCTGTAATGCTGTGGTCATTATTTATAGTATGTCACTCCACTACTCAAATACTTCACATAATTCAAGCATTTAGTGTGCATCCAACCTATACTATTGGTTCCTATGAGGGGACATCACAGAGCGCCATCTGACTAGTAGGTGCACATACATGCATGCTAGATAGACAAGTCTATACATACATACACCATGTACGCAGGGAGCAGGCAACATATAATATATCATGTAATATGTCTGTTGAAGATGATACTGTATATTCCTTAGAGTTCTTGCTAAAGATTCCAATATCTAACCCCCAGACTATGTAGGAAATATTCCACAACATAACCCATATAGAAAAGTTAAGCATAGTGAACAATGTGTTCAGACTAATCACTTCTGGTGTCCAGACAGGTCAGGAAGGGCACTGCAATACAATTCAGACATATGCACAAACAAATGGAACAGTATGTGAATATCACAGCAGGGCCTCCCATATTAAAAGGACATGTGGAGATTCAAGGGGTTGAGCTTGCAGCAGCAGTACTACAGCTGAGGCAAAGGCATGTGTAATCTGTACCAGCACTGACAAAGCGATGGCATCTAGTCAGAATCTATGGACCATGATATAGTCAACACAGAGTAAAATAATGCATGTAGACTATGCAGGGTACTGCATGAGCTGGGCACAATGTATGGAAACTCACCATACACCCCACAGGATAGGGACTGGGTAGGGGACAGTCATATTCAGTTGCACAAGTTGGGGACACAGATACAAATGACTGCAACATCATAATATGGGGTGGGATTGGGGAGGTAAACACTGTAGCAACATACCCAAGGAAACTATGGAGAATCAAGAATTACATTCTCCATTGGTGAGATTGTGCTGCCCTGACGTAACTGTTAACAGTATCCACTGCATTGGCTTGAGGTTTTGGGCTTGATGTAGTTCATTGCAGGAAATGGATTTCCCATGTGTTGAGCTGATGGGCGTCACTGCCCATGATCTACACAATACCCATAACCAAGACTGTCGGGCCATGTGCTCACAGATGACTCTCCCATTTATGTACTATAACTATGCCTCAATATAAGGCCCTGGATTCTCTTCCCATAGTTTCCTATGTTTACAGTTTGAAACACCTCAACCACAGGCAGATGGTACTGTGTTACGTTTTCCCAGTTACACATACACAACTAAATCTGCCTCATTCACACTGACATTTAGTATAGGGTATGATGTTTCAGCTGAAATACTGTCCCTAGCAGGACTCCTTCCTTAACTCCAAGAAGCTCAATAAATAGAAACTTTTCTGAAATTCCTCTACTTCAAAGTTGTATGCTTATAAGTGGTGTGTTAAATGGCTCTAGTGCTTTACAGCACACTAACAAGGGCCAGTTAGAGTGGCATTCAAGCTAACAAAGCCAATTATCACCATTATCTGTGAAGTGCTGCAGATGTGCAATGCAATAGCCAAACATCCCAGAACTAGCTATGCATGTCACAGTGACCATGAAGCATGTGACCTGTGTATTCATGTATACAGTGAGTGTATGCCTGTACTGCAACAATGCGTGCTAATGTCATGTCCTTGGACCTAAGTGCAGTGCTGCAGCCACATCCTAATGCAGTGCTACAGCAACACTCTAGTACAAGAGTCCAGTGCTACATTGCAGACATATGCTTTATAAACTTGTACCTGTATGTGTGGGGCTATCATTTGCTCATCAAGTAGACTCAGGGATCAAGGGATGCAGGGGTTCTGCTTCATGTGCCAGGAATAGCAGGATTTTCCAGTTCTTCCTAAATAGGAATTTCAGGTAGTGCCTTCTGGACAGTTATGATGGACTATTGCTTAAAGAGGATTGCTGGCATGAGCCAGCTGAAATGTTAAGTGATGACATTCGCATCACTCTTTGTGGTGGAGAATGTCAGGATAGATACATGACTTAAAGTGTTGCTGACCTAACCTACTTCACAAGTGACAGATAGTTGTGTAGGTGATGGAAATGTAATGAAATGTAAGCATTTTTTCAGTACTATTGTCTTGTACGATCTTAACTACTGTAAATGAATACTTAAGACTACACAATTTGTTTTCCAGTAGCGCAGGACCAGAAGTTGAACATAGCTGGATGCCACAAAATGTGGAAGCACCTTTGTCACCAGCAGCCATCAGGTCTGCTTCAGAGCAGCCAGACCAATGGTCTCCTTGATAAAGATAACCTGGAAGAGACACTGGTACCCTCCATGTTTGTAATTTGTGGGGGGAGGGGATGAAGACTTCTTTCTTGAAAGAAGTCTTGAGGAATCTCCAGTGGTCTCCTATCAACAGTTATACAGGTCATTTGCTGCCAAGGTGTTCCAACAACTGGATTCCAGCCTTTGCAATCTGAAGTACTTTCCGGTGTGACTGATGAAGTAAAGTTACCAGTAGGTCTTGATCATTGAGCCATCAAGGGAATAACCAGCCTATGAGCTTGTTAAACCATGTGAGTCATGCCTAGGTTTGTTGTCCTACAGGCCAACCTGGCATCCAACCAGCTAAGGATGCCACCATATCCATATCCTGGCGTTTTCCCTTCTTTATATGTTATTCCATTCCTTGTTCATTGTCTAGCCCCTATCACCATTTGTCCAGTCGCTGTATATATATATATATATATATATATATATATATATATATATATATATATATATATATATATATATATATATATATATATATATATATATATATATGTCCATCCATTGCTTTCTGTACCTTTATTTGTGCATGCTATCTTTGTCTGTCTGTGTCTATGATCTGTGTCTGTTGGTCCCTGCTACCTGCCCTTCTTCATCTGTCCCTTCCACAGCCATCCAGTGCTACCTCCCTTTCTTTTATAACACTTATAAATGTGTTAGCTGTTCTCCAATTTTCTACTTTCCTGTCATCTTGATGTACCTGTTGGCTCCAATGCTACACTTCTTGTGCAGGATGGGTGCTACATATACATCATGTGGTGCTACACTGCCCATGGGAGCATGCATAAGTTGGATATGGTTCTGTGTCTTACCTATGACATCCATCAAGTTGCTCGCCCCTGCTGCTGTTAAGCTACTTCTGCCATTGAGCAGCAAAGTGATGCTTATCCCATTAATGCTACTCCTTTCCTTTATTATAGTGTACTTTACTGAGTATTCTAGCACTATTTAATGCTTAATATGCACCTCAGTAGCTGTGTACCTCTTCTTGTAGTGATCTCCTCAAAACTTAGTACAGCACAGGTGAGCTGCACATCCATGAATCCTAACCATCATGTATTAATATATTTGTCTACATGGTACACACCATATTAAAACATGTGATAAAATATGCATCTTAAACACTGTGTATCTATTTTTATTTATATTCTTGGTGTGTCAAAAGCATAGAGCACAAAGACTGTCATGCAGTTAGTGACACCTAAGGGGACAACAATGAAGAGAGACACAGATAGACAGAGATTGGACAGCTGGTGATGGGGAGGATTAAACTACAAACCAGGATGAGAAGTGGTGCCCAGATTTTGTGTCAAAGGCCAGTTGACTAACACTCAGTAGGTCAATCCTGAAAGATCACTGGCATCCCAACATGGCAGCTAGACTTTGAGAAGAGTGAGAAGTCAAATGCTGTATTGTCCTAACTTTCTCCCTCTACTCCGATGTTATTAAATCACATAGTTGTTATATACATACCCACATAACACAAAGGGGTGGGTAGAGTACAATAATCACCATTGGCATAGGTGAGACAGGAGCACTTTTTTATGTGGCTGTGGTGGTGTAGTGGTTAGCATTATCTCTTCCCCGGTTTGATTCTCACTGGGGAGCCTTCTGCACGGAGTCTGCATGTCCTCCCTGAGGTCATGTGCATTTGCTCTGGTTTCCTCCCACATTCCAAAAACAAACAGTAGGTGGATTAGGCACTCCAAATGTGCCATAGATACAAGTGTGTTTGAGTGAGTGGTACAGATGAACTAACATGGCAGGGCTAGCCACCAGGTGGTGTAAACATTGGCTCAAGCTGATTGTCACTGATGAAGCAAGACCCTGACCCCATGTACAAATTGGTAAAAAGGGGTTGAGGATGGATGGATAGATAGGGGCACTTTTATTCTGTGTGTGTCTTAACATGGTCCACAGTTGTGGACAGGGTATTGCCTCTTTGTCAGTGTCATGATGTATTGTACCCACATGTGCCTTGCATGACAGTCCATCACAGGCAAGTCCTCAAAAAAATTCTCACCTAGCTTCTCCTCTTAGTCTGCTGCCACAGGTACATCATCCAGTGTTATTACCTCCTCTTGCTTAAAAGGTTTCCTATGCAGCATCTTATGTAGCATGTCTAAGACTACTAATGTCTTACTGCAGGTCTCCACACCACACTGCAGTGTGCCACTAGATTTATCCATACAGTGGAAGTGAGCCATCAGCAGTTCCAGTTCACATTCAAAAGTGCTGTGTGTCTGAGATTGTGTGGTGTTATATGCCATCAGCACCACAGTCCGGAGGCTGCAGGTGGGGATCATCAGTCATGGATCTACAGTGTATCCAACATCATCTGCAACACACAACAGTGAACACCATTATGACCAGTCTATTGTATGCATTCATTGGAAATATGTGTAAATACCAATTAGAGGAATTTGTGGAAAGTCAAATCACACAAAATGCTGGTATAGGCCACATCATACTTGTCAGATATGGGAATCATGGGAAATGAATGGAGAGCACACAGATATACTATCTATAATATCCTATGAACTGCACAGTCCCTGGCAGTTGATGGAGAGGAAGCCCTTTTGAATGATATACCAGATAGCATGTGTGGCACGTGGGGCTTTGATAGCAATGCAGTGCATTCAATGGCTTCAAGGACTTCAAGGAAGTGGGCTATATTGTAGAATGCCCACATAGTGGAGGTTCTGTCCTCTACTTTCTACAGAACCCAAATATGCTCTTCCACATGCTGCAGCTTCATATCAATGAGCTGGATTTTGTGAGACTGATGGCTGCAAATTTTCAATGTGTCCCATGATGGATGCTGAAAGGCGCTTGCAGCAAAGATGGGTTAATTTTTTATTTATTTAATGTTTGTTGACCGGGTAGGTGGGCTGGTCCAAAGACCCTTTTCAGCCACAATCCTCGACAAACAGCCAGTAATATCAGTCAAAGAAAGAAAACAGACTTAATGTAATATACATTTTAAAGGAAGCCAATAAACAATATGACAATTAGCCATCAATAAAGCAGGTCTACTTTGTTTCATTGAAAGCTCATTTCACTGAATTTCAATTCACCCTGACCAAATCACTGAAAGCTCAAATTACTGAAAAGTCATTTCACCAAATCTCATTTCACTGAAGTGAAGTCCTGGCACTGTGTAGAGTACTGTAAGGCAAGTAAAAGGTATATGCCCTTTTCCCCACTGTAGTGCAGTCCTGGATTTAGTATATATAGTTAGCGGGGTGTGGTAATCTATATTTAAGCCTGGGAAGAACAACATTTATCACAATGGTGCAATGGGCTTTCATGATGAGAAGATGGGAGATTTTGCAGAATAGTCTTGATTGAGCAAGAACTTTGTGAATTTGAGTTTCAATTGGTTTATGAAAGTAGCACTGATGGTTAAGTAGGAGGCCTAAATATTTTGTTCTGTGACAGTGGGAAGGTGGTTCTAGAAGGGTCACAGATGCAAATATTTGGAAACAGCTTTAGCTTTTGGTGTGTGTGCTACAAAGTATTAATGCTTTTTTAAATATTGATCATTAGCTTATTTTTATAAAGCCATTCCCAGATGGAGATAAAGTTAATCTGAAGATCATTTTGTAGGTCAGAAGGAGTCTTATTCCTTTTAAGAACAATATCATCAACACTGAGGAGGCAGTTAGCATGAGGGAGTTCTCAAGGAAGATTGTTAAAGAAAAGAGATGAGGGACCAGAAAAGAGCCTTGAGAGTCACATTTTTGTGAAGACCCTGAGATACAGGTATTATTAGGTCCAATGAGAGTAAAGGTGTAATTGGGGAGATGTTTTTGGACCACTACAGATCTTCACTGGAAAAAAACAATCTCACTAATTTGTGAAGCAAAGGGGAATGATGTATAATATCAAAGGTTTTCCAAAGATGTAGAAAGATTGCTGTGTTAATTTTGCCCTGTTCTATACTGGAATACATGTAATCAGTAAGAGAGAGAAAACGGCAGTAGTAGTGCTACAACAGGGATAGACACCATGTTGCCACCAAATGTGAACATTATACTTAAGAGATATAATCAATTTGGTTGTAAATTACTTTTTGAGAATCTTGATGAGGGGACAAAGATTAGGGATGGGGTGATATTCATTGGATGAAGAAGGGATGAAAACATTAAGTAGGGGTACAGCAAGAGCATGCTTTCAGCTGCACGGGATAATGATGGTATTAAGGGTTAAATCTGAAAGGAAACTAGGGAATGTGATAAGAAGTTGACTGCCACACCTGAGGATGTCAGTAAGAATGGTTTGAAAGAAAGGTTGATAGGAGCAATCAATTTTCTGTAAATGTTTTTCTACCTCTGCTTTAGAAATGAAGTTGAAGACAAAAATATGTTATTACAGGAATCTGTGCAGATGAATGGAAGGTGGGGACTGGTAAAAAATAGGGTTATAAGAATTAGGTGAGTGGGAAATATTGTCTGTTAGTTCTGCGAGTAGGGTCATAAAGAGTTTATGACTGGAGGTGATGTTTGGAAAGAAACTAGAGGAAGCTAGTTTTTAGAGCACACCAGAATTTATTTGGCTTTCTAAATGTTGCCTGAAAAGGAATTCCCCTGCACGGAAGTGATTTCACGGCTCAAAAACACATGGCAGACAAAAAGCAGAAGCCAGCAACTGTGAGCTGTATAAACTAATTTAATTAGTTATGAAAATAAAAAAACACAAGAATAAACAGACCAGTTTCGGCTATGGTGTTAACCTAGCCTTCATCAGTGTAAATTCCCAAAAACATCTTGAGGTTCTTTAAACACACAGAAATAATTAATCACAAAGTTTCATTGGTGAGCTCATGAATATTCATTAGTATACCAAATCATAAATATTCATTAAGACCAGGATGGAAAAGTCCACCTAATTTCACAATCTATTTCTTCTCTTTTGCATTTAGTTTGCTGTGCCATCCAGATTTGTTAGATATGTTGCCTATTATTTTATCAATGATGGTAAAATGAAATTTTGCTGTAGTATGAGATCCAAGATTTTTCCCCCTTCTTCATCACATTGATGCCATTAGACGACACTGGAACATTCTTCTAGCTGACAATGTTTTGTCACAACATTTATCTGAGACCTGCATGTTCTCATTCAGAAGGGGGAAAAATCTTGGATCTCATTTCAGCCACTATAAACACCATCATGATGCCATCAATCAGAATATGACCCAAACCTTAATTTCTGGAGATAAACTTGTGGGCTGCATGCCATGTGGTCATTGCAGCCATTGCAAACATGTATTAAAAACCAAACAATTCTCCAGTAGCAACTGCAGTACCATATATGACATCAAGTTTTTTGCAAATTGCAGTATGGATTGGATCATTTACATGGCTTCTTGCAGTTGTCATGCATTCTACATAGGACAAACATCCAGACCTCTTAAGTTACGTATTTCTGAACACCTCAGTGATGTCAAATGTAAGAGAATGAGTAATGCCCTTTATAAACATACTCTTAAACATACTACAGCAAAATTTCATTTTACCATCATTGATAAAATAATAGGCGACAGATCTAACAAATCTGGAGGGCACAGCAAACTAAATGCAAAAGAGAAGAAATGGATTGTGAAATTAGGTGGACTTTTCCAGCCTGATCTTAATGAATATTTATGATTTGTATACTAATGAATATTCATGAGCTCACCAATGAAACTTTGTGATTAATTATTTCTATGTGTATAAAAGAACCTCAAGATGTTTTTGGAATTTAGACTGATGAAAGCTAGGTTAACACCATAGCCGAAACTGGTCTGTTTATTCTTGTGGTTTTTTATTTTCACAACTAATTAAATTAGTTTATACAGCTCACAGTTGCTGGTTTTTGCTTTTTGTCTACCTTTCTAAATGTTTCCCTTTGGAGTTTCCTACAGAACTCAGTTTTTGCCTTTTTTATTTGCTACTCTTTTGAGTATATGGTAAAGTATTACATTTTACTAAATTGGCAGGGTTTGCTTTCCAGTCTGACTAGGATTTATCCCTAAGTTGAACAAAAATGTCCAATGTTATTAATGATCCAGGGAATTGGTATGCCTTGTGTCCTTACTTTTTTAATGGCATAAAGTCTAGAATTAGCATGGGAGAAATAATACTGTAAAATGTAGAAAGAGAGAGAGAGAGCTGAAACGGTGACTGTACAGGAGTAGAGAGGAGCCCAGCTGATGTTTGCAAATTCAGAGATGAGGTTACATATAGAGTTATCTCAGATACTCCTAGAATGAATGATAGGGATATTTTTGATTTTGAGGAATCAAGTACTTAAGATGGGGCAGTGGTCACTTAGGGAGTTAGGGAGTACTTGAAGCTTACCAGTTTTACACAAATGTTAGTAAGGGTTATGTCTAGAAGAGCAATTTTTGAATTGTTATGGTTCGGCCAAGTCCTGTAAGTAACCATTTGGATGTGTTTGTGAAAAGAGACAACCATATTGAGTTATGATTTGAGGAACCTAAACCGCTGAGGTTAAGATTAGCCATAGTTCTTAACTTATGATGTTTCATGTGTAGTATAATGCTGCATATAATTGATTCAAACAGGGCAAGAATAAAGGAGTAGTATTTAGACAACTGCAATGCATAGTTTTGCATGACCATCAAGTAGCACTTATACAAGTAGCCAATTGGGATCCTTGTCAGAGATACGTCATTTTTAGCTATTAGTGTGGGACTGAGATTCACATTGTTTGTAATGAATAAAGCAGCTCCATCACTTTATCTAGTATGAATTTTGTTGTCTGTATAAATAGTATAGTTAAAGGAAAAGTATTGTGGGATATGCAATGAGTTTTTAACTAGGATTTAGTGATTGCATTTAGCTTGTAGGGCATTGTTGAGCCCAACATTCTAGGAAAGACTATTTGTTATTGATGTTCACGTATTAGAGTAGACAAGTGAAAGCTTTTTAAGGTGTGAAATAGGGGGACTGGATATGAGAATAGGGGTCCTGGGATAGAGTGGATATCATTAGCTTAGAAAAGCAATAGTGAGGTAAATATTGCTATGACATACTAAAGTATTTGATGGAGTCATAGATATTGCAATTACATAGCAAATGGAGAGCAATGATTTGAGTTTTTTATGAGAGGAGGAGATGAGAGAATGCAGTTATTCTACCAGACTGGTAAAGGTATGCGACTTGATGTAGTGAAGTGAGTGATAGAATATTTATGAAGGGTTCAGGTAGAACTCCTTTATAGCTTGGAAGAAACTGACAATGAGTATAAGTAGGATAACAGACAGAAGTAATATATTCATTTTAGAAAAGGGATTTGTAGTTGAGAAATTTGTAGTTGAAAAAGTATAGAAGTAAGGAAGAAGATGTTTGTAGCTGTGATAGTAAACTAAAGACAAAGTATTCAAAAAATTAACAGGGAAAGGAAAGTAAATAGAAAGAAATGTGGTATATGTGTAAGGTGACCAAAGTCTAGAATTATTGTGGGTAGGAGTAATGGACTGAGGAATGATAGGTTCAGGTATAGTCTTAGACGCAGTGTAAGGAATTGGTAGGAACTGAGAAATGTTAGGCTAATGGAGAAATAGGAGGAATCAAGGGATGACTGGTCAGCAGAGAATGTTGGTGGAATGCAAAAGCATAATGGAAATGATGTCTAAGGTGGCTGGGTCCAAATGGGGATAGGGTAGGTTATGGGAGTGGAGAACAACCAAGTCTAATAAGGTGAAGTGGAGCAGTGCCTCAGAAAATGATCAGTGAATGTTTGATAACCAGTTAGGATAGAGGAAATAAAAAGAAGAACATATGGTACATACCAGAGAGAGAAAAGCTGCAAGTAAAATAGCAAGAGGAGAGAAAGTGAAGGAGAAAAAAGAGAAAGATCTTGTTTTAGTTAGTGTAGAAATGAAGAACTAAAGCATAAGAGAAAAAAAGAGGCAGAGAAAGAGTGAAGAAAGGAAGACGGAAAACTGCAGATGAGTGAGACAGATTTGAACAACTTACAGTAGAAGAAGGGAAGGCAATAGAGAAAGAGTGAAAAGGGAGGATAGAAAACTGCACAAAAGTGAAGCAGAGAGGTTGAAAGGATGAAAGGGAAAAGTGTTAGGTGGCCGATAGTAGGGAGTTTACCATTTAGCCAGTTAAGTGGACATGAAATTCACTACCTGAAAGAAAAATAAGGGGGTAGAAGCTTATAGGGCGAGAAAACAGATAAGTCCTTACTTTAGAACAAATATGAAATGACTACATCTGTCAGGAGCAAGAATTTTTTGATGCAAGAGACTGTTTCCAGAGGCAGAACAGTGAATAATTCTGAAGGGAGTCTTGATAGGCAGGTACCATAAAAAGCAGACCATCTAGGTGTTGTACCTAATCAGAAAAGGGGTTTATGTTGAATGAGATGCAGACAGCCCTATACAACCCTGAAAACAAGTTAATTGAGACAAACAGGATAAATTAAAAAAAGAAAAAAATGCATATATTTATGTGTAAATACCCCCTTAAGTCTTTACTGTATGACTGAAAGGGAAGGAATAATAAGGTATCATTTCACCCTAAAGGTTAACATCAACTAATGAGCTTGAACAGCCACCAGATAAAGCCTCACTAAAATGACAGAAACCAATAAGTGGGAGAGGCAGGAAAAGTAGGAGAATGTTAGATGAAGAGAAAGAGAAAAGAGAGAAAAGAAAAGAATTATCTTATTAAGACTGTATGACCATCTATGTGGAGTGAAGCAGCAACTGCACCATAAGAACTAGCATCATCACTTTCAATTGTTGGTGTGGAGCCATGACAACAGGCAAGCAGTGGGGCAGGCATCAGTCTTTGTTAAGCTTTGCTGAAGGCTTAGGCTTGAGCATTCTCAATGACCAGCGTAGATATTGCTTTAGAAAACCTGCCAGTGGACATAGCACTTTGGACCGATCAGGTGCAAACTTACCCAAGAAACCCATCAAGCCTATGGCCTGGCATAGCTCAGTTAAATGGGATGGACCTTTTACCTCTGCTGTGGTTTTACCCTTCCTTGAATATGTCCTGATTCTGCTAGCACTTATGCTGTGAAAGAAACACACTGGATTTCAGCCTTGCCAAAACTGCAGTTGTCTCTTTTTACAATCAGAAAAAAAAAAAACTTTTGAAAACAACCTGCTTTCACTGCCATGAGGATTTTCAACAGATTGCTGTGAAGTGTATCAGTGCTAGAAGATAGTGCCTTTGTGATCTTAGTACAAGGGATGAGTAGGGAAATCCAGGAAAACAAGGGCCTGTTCACCTAAAAGCACTATCAGGGAAAGTACTGACTTAATCTTGAGGGGAAGGGGGGTTACGTTTCTTTATGACAGTAATCTCCAGAACAACAACTAACATGGGTTCATGGCTACAAGATGCTGCCAAATAAACCTGATATAGTTTTTTAGGACTGCTTTATAAGAAACATGGAGATTTTAGTGTATAATCAAAAATAAAAACAGAGACTGGTGCATGTTTAACTGGCAAGATGCAGAGTGGTGTGGAAAGAGAGATACAAACATAAATAGAAAGTGGCTATTTAAGAAATGTGGTGATTGATTTGTGTACAACAATTTTCATGTATTTATTTCAGATATATATCTCAGAGAACAGAGGACATAATCAGCTTCTTTGTTGATCACAAAGAGTTAGGACAGCAATGGAGAATGACAAAGAATTTTTAGAAGGATTTGGAAAGGCTGACCAAGTGGACAAAATGTGGCAATTAAGGCTTAATCCAGACAAATACAAAAGAAACTGATGGCAGAAGAGCAGAAAAGAATCTGGAAATAAGACTCATACCTGGGTTGGACCAGTGGAAGCAGAGTAAGAGTGCAGTGTTAGCAGGCACCAAACTACTGGGGTGCATCTTCAGGGAATAGACTGAAGAAGCAAAGCTGTAATGCTCTTCTTATACTAGTCTGGTATGGTTGTGCTTTTAGTACTGCTTGCAGGAGGGCATATGTTGATGGGAATATAGCAGACTGATGCATATAGTCTACAGGAAATAGATGAGAAGCTGCTCCAACCCCACTAATGGCCCTGGAGCCTTTACAAGCCTAGCCCATAGGATTACCTTGGCATCGTGCTACCTAACCTTAGTTCCCAGTGCTTCTGTCGAGTAGAGTAACTGGAGTGATCCCCGGGGTGAATTTTCTATTTCCCATCCACTCATCAAGATTTCTCTTGAAGAGGGCCAGTGAGGCGCTCCGCTTGACATGTATGGGAGGTCTATTCCATAGCATGGGCAGGCTCTGGGTTATGAACCTGTCCCTCTAGCTTGTTCTGTTGTGTGGTAATGAAGTTGAGGTCTCTGGAGTGTGTAGTGTGGAGGGATTGGGATTTCTTTAGATGTAGCATTTCTAACAGAGCTGGGTTAGACATGGCTTTGTAAGTCAAGCAGAGATCACCTCTAAGTAGGCGATATGAGACAGAATAATTGGATTTTTTTGAGTCTGTCCATATAGGACAAGTGTTTAAGGCCTAGGATCCTCTTTGTGAGGTACTTTTGTGGCCTCTCCAGTTGTTGCAGGTGTCTAGTGAGGTACATGCCAAATGGGGCATTGTACTCGATGATTGGCCTAATGAGGGAAGAGTAGAAGGAGACAATGACCTCTTTCTTCCTGGATGCAAAATCCTTAGTAATGAGATGTGCCACATAGAAGGACTTTCTGACCACAGTGGCAATGTGGTGGTCAAAAGAGAGGTCGCGGTCAACCTGTGTTCCCAATCCCTTATAACGCCTTCTGTGTTCAGTGGATTACCATCAATGTGGTAAGTCATGGGAACCGGGTTTTTCCAAAAGGGGATGATGACACATTTTTTGGCATTGAGCTTAAGGCCATGGTTCTGACACCAGTCGTTGGTCTCAGTGAGGGCTTTCTGTGGGATGTCAACATTACTTGGGGAGTTAATTATGGCACCCAACTTGCAATCATCTGCAAACTTTGTCAGCCGGAGTCCTTTCATGTTGGCCTGGACTTCAGAGAAGTAGATACCAAACAGGAGACAACCTAGGACAGAACCCTGTGTGACTCCACTCTTGACTGATCAGCAGTCTGACTTGGAGTCAGCTACTTTCACACTGCGGGTTCTACCTGTGAGCCACCTAGTGATATAGGGGTTGATGCCTAGCTTAGTGAGTTTTTCTATGATTCCTGAGTGGGGAATGGTATCAAAAGCCTTGGCCAGATCAAGGTAGGCTGTATGAACCAACTTGCCTTCATCCACAGCTCTGGTAACTGACTCAAAGAAGTTGACCAGGTTGAGCAGGCATGATCTACCCTTCACAAAACCAAACTGTGTGGGATTCAGAGTTTGGAGATTCCCTATATCCTTGTTTATTAGGTCCATAATGATGCATTCCATAGCTTTGCATATCAGACTCATCAGGCTAATGGGGCGATAGTTCTCAGGGTCTGTAGTTGCTCCTCCTTTGTGGAGAGGGATGACTGCAGCAGTGTGCCATTTGGTAATGACAAAGCCTGAAGTGAGGCTGTGATTGAACAAGGCACATAGGTGAGGTGCCAGTTCACTCTGTAGTTCATGTAGAACACAGCCAGGGATATTGTCAGATCTCATAACAGCTGTATTCTTAGCCTTGGACAGTGCTGTTTTAACCTGTACAGCAGTAATACTGGGTGCCTGGCAATCTACTTGTATTGTGATTGGTCCTTTGGTGGGGGAGAGAGGGGTAAAGTTGGCACTGAATCTGTCGGCCAGTATATTGGCAATATCTGTTGGCTCGGTATAGGAGGTGCCGTTGTGCAATAGCTCCGAGCAATACTGGGTATTGCCATGGAGATTCTTTATATAACTATAGAAGGCCTTCTGGTTGTCTTTACTATCTGATGCAATTCTGTTTTCATAGCTAGGTTTAGAGGATTTGATGAGGGATTTCAACTTTTTGTTGAGGCTGATAAGGGAGTTTTTCCAGTCTTGGGACTTCACCTTATTCCACATCAGTTTCCTCCTTCTGTTGTAGAGTTTATTTATGGCAGGCGGCCACCAGATTGGCTTCCTTTTTTTGGAGGAGAGCATCTTGGTTCTGTTGGGTATGGGGAGATCCATGCATTTGTGTACATGTTCGTACAGGGCATTAGTGTATGATTTGGCAGTCATGCAGCTGTTCTCCAATTGCATGGGTGCCGTGAAGGTAGCCACCTCTGTTTTTAGGAGCCCAACGTTAGCTTTGGAGAAGTTTTTCATGGTGATTACCTTTGCGGGGGGAGGGGGGTTCCAAGGTGATTACTTTGTGGTCGGATCTAATCAGGGAGGTGTTGACTATTGGTATAGAGCAGCGGTCGCCCATGTTAGTAATGACCAGGTCAAGGATGTTGCTACCTCTAGTGGGGGTAAGAACGAGCTGGTCCAGGGCATTGGAATTAATGAATTCCAGGAAACGTTGGGCAAGTGAATTGGTACATGAGTAGTTTCCCAGTTAATGGAGGGGTAGTTGAAGTCACCCAGTATGAGAGTGTTAGGTTGGACCCTGATATTCTCCAGGGTGCTTAGGAACGTGGAGTGTGAGTCTTGGGACATGGTTGGGGTTCTATAGCAGGCTACACCCTGAATTGCTGTTTTACCTAATGTTAGCTGCACCTGAAGTATCTCTGATGCATTATGTTGGGCTACCAGTCTGGAGGTGTGTGCATCCTTTATGAATATGGAAACACCACCGCCTTTGGAGCTTCAGTCCAAGCTATGGGGCTGAAAGGTGTGGAATGAGTTATAGCCTGGTAGTGCAGGGGTGCTTTCTGCTGCCTTGAACCAGGTCTCTGTTACAGCACAAATGTCGATGTTCTCCATTTTAAGGCATGCTTCCAGCAAGTGCATTTTGAGAGTTAGACTTTTAGCATTGAGCAGCATGACCCTCAGATTGCATTTGTTTGTAGCTGTTACGGTGGCAATTTGGTCTTTGGAACACCACCTAAAAAAGGCATTATAGGGGTGGCAAGAGCCTTGGCCAGTATCCAGAAGCTCAGGAGTGACAGATGCAGGCCATGGACTGGTTTAATCTGGCTAGGGGCATTCCTGCAAAACTGTTATTGTTGATTAGATAATTGGGCTGGTTTCTGTTCTCTGCCTTTAATAGCCAGAGTTTTAAATCAGATATACCTATTTGCTGAAGCTGTTCTAAGCTGCAGAAAGACTGACCTACTGCCTGCTGTAATATTGGAAAAAGATAAGTGTTTATTTTCAATTGTCTCAGCATTTCTCATTTAATACATATCTCTGTAATCTGTACAACTGTTTTTACTGTCCTTTTTGTTGTGTGATAGAGCTGAATATCTGTTACTGTTGTGACTCTCAGTTTGCAGTGAAATCTTTTGTCTAGAGGCCTGTCTTGTTTTTTTTGTGGCAGAGAGAGAATTGGACTGGTTTAATGTGGCTAGGGGCATTCCTCCAAAACTGTTATATATATATCTAGATTCTAGATTCCTAGATCGAGTTTGTGCGCCAGCACTGATTTAGTATGTGTGGTGATCTTTTTTCTTTTTTCCACGGGTGTACAACTGTTGAGTTAGAATATATAATTATGGGGGTGGGGGTGGGCATACCCCAATTGGGAGGGTGCAGGGAAGCTTGACCCCCCCCCCACTGCAGTAAAGCTTTTTATGGTATATACAGTATGTTGTGTAAAACATTGTAAACAAAATGTCCTTTCACAAAAGTGTGTTCTTTTAAAAGCATGTTCGGTCATTTGCACCTACTATTTTTTTCAGTCAAACCTAACTTCAGTGAAATTATACAGATCCATAGATAAATGTATAGATAGAGACAGATCTGTAAACGTGTGTGTGTGTGTGTGTGTGTGTGTGTGTGTGTGTGTGTGTGTGTGTGTGTGTGTGTGTGTGTGTGTGTGTGTGTGTCTATATGTATATGTTACCTCCTTTTGTTATCAAGGGAAAGTAATATGAACCTCTTGAGCCTGTCCTTTGACAGTGAGTAGGTTTCATTTAGCTTCTTTTAATATATTTACACCACCTGTTTTACTGTTCTGTGTCACACATTGATTTTCCTTGGAATCATTCTGTAAGTACACATTTCTACACATATTGATGTCTCTGCCTGCCATATTTTTTGTCTCTGTTCTTTAACATTCTTGTAAAGTAGTTTAAGATGCTGTAGTTCACACACATTTTCATTTTACTATGTACATTCCTCTGTGTTGGCATTGAGCCCCAGAATAAGTTTACACTGACATTCGTCTCTTACTTGCTGCATTCACAAAGTGACTTGGAATTGTCTTTTATTTCCCTCTGTTTTTGAAACACTGTGCTTTGTTAATGCCTTCGTTCTTTTTGCTGGTAAATCTATCAGTTGTGGCTTTGAAAAATCATGGATTTTTTCTAGTATCATATCTAGTTCTGACAATGAATTTTCTGGAATGTTCCTTAAACTATATGTAAGTACTATATGTGTTGTATTTCCTCATCTGTGTCAGAAAATTCATAATTCTTTGACAGGGTTTTCTAACCTCATATAATGCAAGTTTATGGTCTCAGTTCATCCTGAACAGTACTTTCTTGCCATATTTCATTCTTTATGATTGGTACTGGCTATCTACCTTTTCTTTGTATATTTGAAGTAGTTATATGGGGTCTGCCATAGTGTTATATAGTTTGCAAATCTTTTCCTCTGCCTGTGTAATAGTGGTTTCAGTCTTCCAGTGGTTGTATTAAGAGGAGTGACATGATTGCTGAGCTTGGCTTCCATCACTTCGGATGTGACTCTTTGCTGTGAGTACCACACTCCGTATCAAACACCGAGATGCCATGTATAATGACAGTTTTATATATGCTCTTCTTCTTCTTTATTAATGCTGGTTGCTTTTACTTCTACTCAGCTTACCCTTAGATACACTGCCTTGTCTTAAGTCTTTTTTGTACATTGCCATTTGGGGAAGGATTACCTGCATTGCTAACCCCAACTCTCTTTTTTATAATACAGTCAGGGCTGTGATAAAGCCACAGAAGGGGGCACCATATAGTGACCAAGAAAGACTTTTGATTTATGCAATTAAATAACAACCCAGAAGAGGCAGAAAAGCTGCAGCCTAGGAGCATAGATCATACATTGCACCATGCTCCTGTGCATTGGGCCAATATCCATCTGTTGTGCCACCTGCTCTACTAAAATGAATAGGACACATAGCTACCTCAACCTCACCCTCTAGCCTCCACTAAGGGATGCTCCAGCTCATGCAAAAAAACATACTATCCAGCAGGGAAGAAGAGCTGGCATTGGCCACTCAGTATTACTCTCATGGTCAGGTACACCAGTGGTTGAGTCCACTATTTTAACATGGACCTCCTGGATTGAAGTCAGGGCTATAGTTTCCAGTTGCATTGCTGTTATGTGTGGGGTAACACAACATCACAAGATTCTGCACTGACAAAATTGACCTCATGCCCCATGTACATAAATGCATCAACAGCAGAAAAAATACATGCTATAGGGACATCACAAAGAATACAGAGTATTTTTGTAAACAATGAAAATGCACTTGAGGCTATGGCTGGGCCCGAAAAACAATCTTGGCTTCATTACAGCAACCACAGGGCATGTGAATGGATATGTTGAGGACAAAAGCCAAACAGAGAAACCTGACAAAAGACTGAATTGTGTCAAAATAAATCATTTTAAATTACAACTCACTTTATAGAATCAACAGCCAAAGAATGAATAATGCACCCCCCCCCCCAACAATTCACAAAAAGTTCAATCAGAATGTTGCAAAGAATGATTGTGCAAATTAATGTTTTGTATGGGGGGACATTGTTCTGTTGGTGTACATCAAACCATGTTCCAATGAAACTGGAATCATTGCACTAGTTTATTTGAACCATGTGTTTCACTGAAATAGTTCTATTTAATACAGTGAGATCACAGAACAGTCAGGGTAAAGAAGTTTCTCCTTAACCCAGGATGCGCAATTTTGGACTCAGTATATTTAGAAATGTGAGGTGGTAGATAATAGGGGCACAGTTATTTCCTTTGTTGTGCTAAGATGAGCAATCTTGTCTGGCTGTTTTTCTGTTATTTATGAAACATTCTTGCATTGATTCATTGTTTAGTCATTTAACCTGAAAAGACTAACCCAGTCTTTTACAGCCCATCTAGCAAATGTAATAATTTCAACGGTCACCATTACTGAGACAAAAAGCAATTAGTTTTATAACAAAATATTTACCATTCATTCATTCTCTTCCTTCCTTCCTTCCTTCCTTCCACAAATTCAGAGAAAAGCTTTGGTCCTATAATACAATATATAGAAATAGTATGATGTGAGCACCTCTATTGCATCATAAAACTCTATACCAATGACTGAGTGCATTTTAATAAGGACCAAACAGTATTCATTCTGTGTACCTCAATACTCCCCTGGAATAAGCCTAACCTAACATTAGCTTACACCTGATGCATCTTGCTATTCAGAGTATCAGACGTGACTGCAATACCACACCTATTCACAAAAAGACCTGCCTAATACTTAAAAAGGGATAGCCAGCAAAAAAGCCTTGGATAGTACCTGCTGATACCTAAGGACAGCAAATCAACTTTTCACATCTGACAACACCATTATCATTCAAAATTCATGATCAGTCAGTCTGATGCTCTACTGACTAAACTGGATAAAGAATGAGTCACTGCAGTCTGCCTTCCTGGATTCTCAAATCAAGGCTGTATCTAGTGCTCTAAAAAGGTATTTGGGTACTATAAATGATTTTAACTTTGCATTGTTCTTCTGTGGTTAAGGAATGAGCAAGCAGTGCTCCACTCTAAGTAAGATGCAGAGTGATAGGACTGCAGTGTCTACTTTCTGCTCTGAGGCATTCATGTCACACAATGTTAAGTGAGATCCTGCTGCCCCCGAAGATGCCACCGTGTTTTAGGGATTTCATAAATGGATACAATAATTGGCACTGCATATGGGACAAATCAAGAGGGATTCCTTGCATGTCTGCATAGAAGGAAAATTATTAGAAACCATCTTGTTTAGACATTTCTCATCACTCTGTTCCACAGGCACACATTCTGAAGACCAAATTGTTCTTCAGTTTATTTTCTAGCAAATGTGAAACTGATGTTGATTCCAAATAGATACTGAACAAGATAAATGAAAATAAAGTTGGTTTTACTTAATACCAACTGGATAAATAAAAAGATGTGCATCCTAGATGCTTTCTTGATTCTACAGGGATTGAGTGTTTGTGCCATCATATAAACTTTAAGGACTCTTCCAGCATTTTCAGTATTCCACAGTTGCTCACTTCTTCCTGAGAAATGTCTTACTCAGCCTAAGAAAATAACAATCAGAAGTACGTAGGTGACTTAATTTACTCTTCAACAGACTGGAACAATTCATAGGATCATAGGATGTTACTAGGCTACTGTCACTGAAACCCTTACAAGCCTAGCCAAGAATTTAGCCCATGTTCCAACAAGTCAGCACCCTATGCTACTGTCTAGCAGGGATACAGGTGGAATCCCAGGGGTATATTTTATTTTCCTCATCCAGTATTCAGGTTGTGCTTAAAAAGAGTTAATGAGGTACTCTGCTTGACATGGAGAGGGAGTCTATTCCACAAAAGAGGAAGTCTCTGGGATGCATTCTGTCCCACCAATAAGTCCTATTGATGTCACAGACCAGGTTGAGGTCACGTGTGTGGGTTACTCGAGTGAAGCTTGACTTGCAGATATGCAGCAGTCTCATCAGGGCGGGGTCTGAGATTGCTTTGTATGCCAAACAGAGGTCACCTCTAAGGAGTCTGTAGGAGACTGAGTAGAGGGACAGTGCCTTTAGCCTTTCTGTGTAGTGTAGATGTTTGAGGCCCTGTATTCTCCTGGTGAGGAACATCTGTGGTCTCTCCAGCTGCTGCATGTGCTTTGTGAGCTACATGCTGAAAGGTGCATTGTACTCAATAATGGGTCTTATAAGAGAAGAATACAGGGATGTTATGACTACCTTGTCCCTGGGTGAGATACCGTTACTAATGAGGTGGGCCATGTAGAAAGCTTTCTGTACAATGGAGGCAATATGGTGGTCAAAAGTCAGTTTGCTATCAACCTGGGAGCCCAAGTCCCTCATGACTGATTGCATGCTTAGGACCTTATTATCAATGTGATAATTTGTGGGGATGTTACTCTCCCCAAAGGGGATGATGATGCATCTTTTGGCATTCGGTTTGAGGCCATGTTTCTGGCACCAATCATTTGTTTGGGTGAGACCCTCTTGAAGGATGTCCACATCACTAGGGGAACTGATGACAGCACCCAGCTTGCAGTCATTTGCAAACTTGGTCAGCCATATCCCACTGGTTTTGTCCTGCACCTCAGAAAAGCATATCCCAAACAGCAGAGGCCCCAAGACCAATCCCCGGGGTACACCGTTCATTATGAGTCTACTGCTTGAGGTGGCTTCCCCTGTTTTGACTAGGTGGGTTCTATCAGTGAGCCTAATTGCTACCCATCTAGTATCATATGGATTGATGCCTAGTTGAGAGAGTTTATCTATTATACATGAGTAGGGAATAGTATCAAAGGCTTTGGCCAGGTCAAGGTAAGTGGTGTGCACAATCTTCCCCTTGTCCATGGCCTTGGTGACTGTCTCAAAGAAGTCAACCAAATTTAACAGGCATGACCTCCCTTTGACAAAACCAAACTGTGTGGGATCGAGGGTCTGGAGGTTGCCAATGTCCTTGTTAATGTGGCCCACGATACGTCACTCCTTGACCTTGCAGATCAGGCTAGTTAGGATGATGAGGCTATAATTTCCTGGATCAGTGGATGCTTCACCTTTGTGCAAAGGGATGACAGTGACTGTCCTCCACTCGACTGGGATGAAGCCAGTACTCAGGGTTTGGTTGAATAGGGAATTCATGTAGGATGCAGCCTGGGATGTTATTGGATCCCATGGAGGCTCTATTTTTTGCCTTTGAGGGGGCAGTGATGTCTTGCTCCCTAGAGATAAGGGGAGGGGGCAGGTACTGGGGATGTCCTGTTTTACTGATGGGGGGACAGAGGGGTGAAGTTTTCACTGAATCTGTCTACCAGCATGTTGGCTATATCTACAACATTTGTGTATGTGGTATCCTTAACCATCAGTTCTGAGCAGATCTGGGTGCTTCCCTTGAGATTGCAGCAATATGTGAAGAAGGCCTTATAACTGTCTTTAGTAGATGTAGCCAGTTTGGACTCAAAGTTTGTTTTGGAGGATTTCACTATTGCTCTTATTTGCTTGTTAAGGCTAAGGAGAGATTTCTTTACATTGCCAGTTACTATATTTGCCAGTCCCATT
The DNA here is from genome assembly GCF_019279795.1 of Protopterus annectens. Lineage (NCBI taxonomy): Eukaryota > Metazoa > Chordata > Ceratodontiformes > Protopteridae > Protopterus > Protopterus annectens. The sequence goes on from NC_056735.1 coordinate 1,610,888,843, forward strand.
CCTGCCTTGTTAACACCAAACTGCTTTGCACAACAGGGAAAAAATCCTGCCACAAGATCACAAGATAAAACATTGTAGACATTGTCCATACCAAGTATCCTCTACCCTCACACCTTCCCTAGTCAAGTCAGACCTTGACTCAAGATTACTGTCCATCACAGCCAGAATACTGCCTTCTCATTCGAGTAGCAAATTCTGCATACAATACAAAAACACATCAGTCCACAACAAAATAAAATATATCTGCTCATTCCTTTATCAGACATAAGTAAACACCATTGTGCAACACTTTGTGTAATGAATTGGCTCACATGTACCTTCACTTGAATTCACTAGCCTTTAAACTTCTGCTGATGACTGTCCTCCACTAGCTGCAAAGATTGGCACATACTGTCTGAGGTCAATTAATATGGGCCAGTTTTGACAACGCCTGGGTTAAAGGTCCTTTACAAAACTTGCCCCAGCAGCATGGAACTCACTTCATCAGGATATAAGAAACATTTGATATTGAGATTGCCCATCATTTATGCAGAAGCTGCTTCACTGCTTGAAAGAAGATTGTCTTTATACCTGCAGATAAGACAATGGATAAACAATTGGAAAATAGACTATAACAGGACTGTATGTGTATTGCTATGAAATGCATATCTGAATTCAATACATTCTGATGCTAATGATAATTTTCTGTGCTTGCTACCCAGTGTTGTATGTAAATCTCTTTAAGCTGTAACTTAACTGCATTTATGTAAATATAATTATATATGCAAATTGTCTGTGCATGCAAAAGTTTTGTAAAATGTCACTGCCAAACGGTTCAGGTCATGGTTAAAAAGGATCCCTGGACCAATCCCCCATATCTGGATAACAACCTGTTTGGCTGAAAATTATCCTTTATCTAGTATAATAGAGAAGGATCATTGAAGAAGTGCATCTACCAGGATAACAAGGTTAAATAACATAAAATAATGGGCAAACATGTACAATATCTTTGTATTTAAAGGCTTCTCAGATACCGGTTACTTTTAAATAAGTTGTGCTCCTAACAATGATGATGGGGATCTATCTCTAACATACTCCAACATGGCAGCCATAGACAGCTATAATGAATCCTGTAATACCTTAGATTAACTTAAATCATGTCTTCATCAGTATAGCTATAATGGAAGATGCAAAACAAAACCCTAGCAGTGGAACAGTAAAATAAACAAGTAATACAGGAAAGAAAAATGCTCTTCTGAAATGCTAAGAGTTTCCCTGTATTAAATAAATAAACAAATAAACAAACAAACAAATAAATAAATAAAGCCAAGCTCAACTAATCGAAAACAATTCAAAAATTATACACAAAATAAAAAATGTCCTATGAGGGTTTCAATCACTAAAAAGAATAAAATAATTTGTAAAGTATTTTGAATAAACAGAACATGCTGGAGGGATAGATTCCTGTCCCAGAGACTTCCCATACTCTGGAACAAACTATCTATCTATATCAAACAAATCTCCTCATTAGCACTCTTCAAGAAAAATCTTGATGATTGGATGGAAAATAGAAAATTCACCCTGGGGATCACCTCTATGGCTCTGCTCGACAGGGGCACAGGAAAATAATTTTCTTGGGTGGCAAAAGCCAGGGTACCTTTTTGGCTAGGCTTGTATAGGCCCTAGGGCCGATAACCTAGTACCTACCTATGAGCCTATGAATTACATATGCATCATTAGAAGCAATACCCAGGAATGTAGTTATCTTGAAGTATATAATAAAATGTACTCCAAACCACAACATATCATTAATAGGCTTGTGAAAAGATTTTGTACTAAGTTTAGTATCCTAGTAAGTTTAATCAGTGCTTTACACTACCTATTATGTGCCAACCTTATCACAAATATATGCCATGATCAAATCGAAGTAGCTCCAGGTAAAATCAAAATTATTAATTCCAAAGACCTACACATCATCCCTGGTATTTTTAAGTCCCATTAACAATAAAAATAACCTAGTACCTGCCGTGCATTATTTATTTATTTATTTATATATTATTTACCTTTTGTCTTGTGCTGTTTTTTTTTTTTTTGTTTGTTTTAAATGTGAAAAAAACATTTATCCTTAACAAGAAAATAAAAAAAAAAAAAACTGCCTTAGTTACTCAGTTTCTTTCAGTTATAAATAATGTGAGTCAGAGCTACAGGAAATTCCTCTCTAGTATACTTAACTAAGTACCGACAAGTCATGGTGTCCAGATGAGAAAACAAACATCAGTAGCATGGTGCTTCACAAATTTTCCTCCTGGTTTTAAGGAAACAGCCTCAAAAATATGCAAAAGATTAATCATTTTAATGGAAACTTGAAGAACTGAAAGATGCATATATGAAGCAGTGGTGCTTCCCAACATCATTTTCCTCAGCTGGTTTAACTCACAGTATGCTTGTAGTGTTTATTAATTGGGTTTTATGGTAATGCTGTGTGTTTTATTGCTACCGAAATATGCAGGTATATTTATGCAGTGTTTTACGGGTTCCTATTACATGGACGAACTTTTCAAAGTTCAAATGTCATATGGTCGACATCATATGATCGAACTTTGAAAAGTTTGAAGGTTAAATGTAACTGCGCCGTACGGTGCAGAATCAGAGAATTTCCCTTTCCTGCACTGAAGTACGATCTCGGAGTTGGTATATTTAAGTAGGGGGGGTGGGGGGTGCAGGGGGGCTTGCCCCCCTTCTCGGAGCGTTATGGTAAGTTTTATTTTTTTTTATGTTTTATTATGTATATTGAAGTTTCAAACTCCGATCATATGTTGTTGAACATATGGGATTCGAAGTTTTGAAACTTCGAATATATAATATAGACCCGTGTTTTACTTTTTGGTACTGTATGTTCAAACTTACTTATTAGGTCAAACAACTGTTTATTAGAAGCTTTCAGAGGCTTTCTATTATGCAAGCAGGTGTGTGTGTGTGTGTGTGTGTGTGTGTGTGTGTGTGTGTGTGTGTGTGTGTGTGTGTGTGTGTGTGTGTGTGTGTGTGTGCCTGTGTTTGAGTGTATGTGTCTGTGTGTGTGTATATATGCGTGTGTGTGTGTGGGGGGGTCTATATCTGTGTTTGAGTGTATGTGTCTGTGTCTGTATTTGAGTGTATGCATGTGTATGTGTGTGTGTGTGTGTGTGTGTGTGTGTGTGTGTGTGTGTGTGTGTGTGTGTGTGTGTGTTTGTATGTAGTCTGATTCTTAATTTCAAGTGACTGACTTTATGTTTCCTGCTATTATAGGGATTGCTGGCATTTTCTTCACATTATTCACTTCCCTTTCCTGCACTACTTTATTTTACTGCATTCACTTTTATCAGGATGCAATATTTAACCTTCTGAGATGCCTCTTACTACTCTTGATCAAGTAATGTACTTCAATTTGAGTTTTCACTGCTTTTATTATTGTTAAAGGGTGTCTAGTTTGAGTCACAAATGATTTCTGTTTTATTGTATTTGATGTTTATTTATTTTTATAGACATTTTACGATGTATTTCAGTTGGGTGTGCATGTTTTTGATGCTTAATTTTTTTCTTTTTGAGAATCTCTTAGTTTGATAGGTGTTTTACTCTGCTTAAATGTTGTTTCAAGGGGGTGGCATTTGTTGATGGATTTTACCATCTGTAAGAGAGACGGGATCTGTGACTGAATGTGCGATCTAGATGGTCTGCATTAATTTTCTGTCATGTGGTAAAATAGATATGATGCACAGGAACTAGTAGTCTGATTGCTGAATGTTCCTTGCCCATTTTAATTCTATTGTGCAGATGCATTCAACTATGCCATTAGCCATATATTTTCAAAGCACCATAATTTGCAGACTAAAAAAAAATAACCAGAATCTTTACAAATATGTTTAGCAGGAATAATACAAGAAAGAACTATTTCTTGGTATCATCTTCAACAGAAGACAGTGCCATACAAGCTGATGGACATATCCCTCCTCATTCTGTACCTGCCTACTCGAAAATCAGAAAAGGTTATCGAAGTTCTAGAATATGATCTTTATTAAACAAGAAGTACGCTCAAAAGGTCAGTAGCAAAGCATGGTGTTACACAGAAATAGATTTAGAAAATCATAAATGAAATCTAATAATGAGTCACGACTACAAACAAAAGATTGCAGTTTTGGTGTTGTATACAGGAATAGTTCTGTGGTGGGAGAAAAGAGTTTTATACCTCAAAGAGTAGTGGACTAATATGCATTTGGCAAAAGCATGCCCACGTTAGACATATCTGTAAAATGCAGCAGAAAATAAAAAGCTTGTATCAAATGTATTAAAAGTGTGAGTGTTTTCTGAAACAAGCATAACTGGGCCATACATTTGTACTTTGGGAAACCTATGCCTTATTGCAGACCTAAACAGAAAGGAAATGTCAAAATAAGGATGAAGCAAGTTTCTTATAGCTGATGTTTCACTGACTGTGTTGGGATTGTTAAATCATGCATCAACCACACTGTAAATATGGAGAAAACAGAGAAGGTGAATTTTACTTTGTGTTTTCCACCATCTTCCCCTTCTCTGAGTTTGTCCAGGCAGACCACATATATTTATAGAATGGGGTGAGGGGGTTTACTCTAAGTTCCTTTGTGTGTTTTGCAGTCGTGTGACAGTTACTGTTTTGAGACTGTGGCCTCCCAGATGTTTAGATGTTTTGCTTTCGATTAAACCCATGTCAACTAAAAGACACGTGGTTAGTTATTATACTTAACAAAAAAACCACCAATAAACGTATACAAAATAAAAGGCAGTCCAAGGACGAAAGCGGACATTAAAAATTGGTGGTTACGCTATTTTTGTTGGAGCTTATTTTGTCTTTCTACCTCTGGTTCACTGCCTTTTATTTTGTATAGTTATTATACTTCCTATGGCATTTTCAGCTTATTGTAATTTTGTTTCATTTATTTATGATTAATTTAATACGAACATTATTCATCTCTTTCACTAAGGTAAACCAAGAGGTTAAATGTGTGTGTGTGTGTGTGTGTGTGTGTGTGTGTGTGTGTGTGTGTGTGTGTGTGTGTGTGTGTGTGTGTGTGTGTGTGTGTGTGTGTGTGTGTGTGTGTGTGTGTGTGTGTGTGTGTGTGTGTGTGTGTGTGTGTGTGTGTGTGTGTGTGTGTGTATTTACAATAGCGTTAAGTAAATGTTTTGTGGCAAAGCTAGTTCCGGTACACATTCTGCAGTGCAATGGGTAGGCTTTTGTTAATAAAGAATTCTCTAATCTTTTCTCGAGGCTGCTATGGCAACATCAAATCTTTCAAGCTCTGCACCTGAATTTCATAATGTTCTGACAGCCTCTCAAAGTGATCACCACACAGCTGCAAACTGAAGACCAAACATTTTTCTTATAACATTCATCTTTTTGCATTATAAAAGTGTTTGATAAATATGTTTTCTAGGTAGAATGAATGACACTAATGACATGAAATTCTGTTACGCTCTAGTAAACTCATTACATTAAATTTACATGGTTATACATCTTTTATAGAAAAAGAACTGGTAGCCTCACCGTCTTTCACTTGTTGGTTACATGTATTTAAGAAAGATCTCTGGTAAATTCCCAATATTTGACTTGCATGATTACATAAGTTTAAGAAAGATTACTGTTTAAGGCCCACTTTCTGATATATTGATGCCATTTTGAGACAGTGTCAATGTGCAAAATGCCAATGTGCCACAAATAAACAGGTGTGCTCTGTTCTCCAACTGAATTGCTAAAAGATACATAACGGCCTGTAAGTAGGGCTCTTCACAAAAGCTTCAGACCAGGTGCTGTAAATTGCATGTTCTTTTAAAATGCATTTTGTTCAAATATTAATTAATGTATTAAGATACTAATTATATGAAAAACATGAATTGTTGCATCCATCTATAGCTGTACAGGTCACTTCCAAATGCCTCCACTCCCATCATCAATTTCCATCTTCGGTGGCCCTCACTTAATTCTTTTCCTGGTCCACTTTGTAATTTTTGAAGTTCTTTCTGCATGGGACAAAATAAATATTTTGTTCTCACTAATGAAATGTAAACCCTGGATTATTGTATCTTAATCTGTTAAAGTGTGTCTGATGCTATAATGACAGGCTTAACAAATACTCTTTATATCACATTATCTTCTTGCCAGGTTTTTGTTCTGTATAAATGCATCAGCAACCTTCTAATTTTATTGATATTGACAAACTATAAAATACATTGTCCTGCTAAAAACACTTAGCGTTTATTCAGAATTCACCATTAAACTGTAATCCACTACACTCAAATATAACATTGCTTATTTTTAATTATAAGCAACATTTTTTAAATCATCCTAACAGACCTTAGTTACAAGGTCAGCTTTCTCATTCAAACATCATACCTCTAATTAACTCACTTTTTTTCTGTTTATTTTTCTTCCATTTTTTCTTCTCCTGTCAAGACTAGAACCCATGCATTCTGCTCATGTTAGCATATATATATATATATTGTTTTTGTTTTTTTTTCTGGCCAAAGCCATATTCATGAAGTTGAGGAAAATGATGGAATGTATGTAATTAATATACACTGTGATTCAGATACAAGCATAATGTGACATCCTTTTAATAAATAGCTTGACCATGATACCACAACATGGCCCAATGAGGATTAGGTATGCATAAATGCTCATATAACATGGACATGCCAGGGGTAGTTGCATAATGAAGCCTTGCAAACATGAAAATGGCAATCACCATGCAAATGTGCAGACCATTCTGTGTATGGTCATGTGACATGAGAACATCTACACGCTGGTTAAGTGACCAACATTATGCATTTTCACATGTGTATCAAAGTGCAACATAGCTGCAATGTAGACGCAGCTGCAAGCCAGTAAGAGCCAGGGGCCAACTTGGGTTATTATTTAAATGGAAAGGGAAGGGGAAGATAGGTCAGTCAGAAAAAGGGAACAGCAAGCAGACAAACACAAAGAAAGATAACGGGAAAGGAAAAGTGGAAAGGAGGTATGGAAATGAGGTATACATTTTTTCTTATGGGACAGGTGCCCTTTTTTATTCATATATGAAGAATGGAAGAGAAAGGTAACATGAAGAAGGTGTGGAATGAAAGTGGGTAAATAGATGGCAATATAAAACAGAGAAAAACCAACAAGGGAAACAGTGGCATAAAAGTTGGGGGGGGGGGTTGGCAACTCAAAGATACAGACATTGAGCAGGCAGCTGGTGAAAGGGAGGACTGAACAACAAACATGATAAGGAATGAGACACAAAAGAAAGAGGAACATCATGATGGGTGAGAGAGTAGGGTCAGGCTCCAAGCCAGCCCAAAGTAAAACCCATCCAAAAAGAGAATAATGCAAGCCAAAAATACAATGTTCAGATTAATTTAATATGTTTTATTAAACAGGACCTGGTGGGAGATACAGCAGTGAACAAAGCAATGTAAAACACTGGTAATGGAACACTGCTATGTAGTGGAGGATACCACAGAGACAACAAGTGGATATAACTGGAACATAACTCCTGGTGTGGGAGGTTGACATTATGGTTAAGGAATTTATCTTAGAGACACAAGGTACAGGGTTTGATTCTCCCATTGGGTAACTGACTAGGCTTAAAATGGCCCACAAGAACAGTTAGTCTAGTACTAATCTATGAACCTATGAACCATGTGCAACAGTACCACAGTAATCAGAATATGAAGCAATCTACAGAACCAATGAACAACTAAGTTATGACAAAACATTAAAATGTATAAAAACCACAACTTCTTTGTGCTGTGGTAAATAGTTTAATTACACTTATGCAGTAATGGCACATGTATGTATAACTGGAGGGTCTATATTATAACATCAAAGTCTAAAAACTTTGAATGTTATAATATCAAACCCATTCATTCGAAACATCAGAAAACCGAACAGTCAGGATGGCGAATTTTTTCCCAAGGAAAAAGTCCGCTGTTCCGACAAACATACTCACAACTCAAGCACACCAAAATAAATAATCCACACACATACACTTCATGAAACCCTACACTAAACCAGACATACACCACTAGCTACCCACTTACCTTAACCCAACCCTAACCCTAAGGTCCCTAACTATAACACACTCACCTTACCCGATCCCTAACCCTAACTCACCTGCCCCACCCTAACCCTCATGTCCACACAATCGCACATTTACCTGACCCACTCCCTAACCTTAACTCACTTAACCCACCCCTAACTCTAAAGTCTGTCACTACCGCACACTCACCTCACCCGCGTCTTAACCCTAAAGTCCCTAACTACCGCACACTCACCTTACCCCAGTCTGTTCGCTAACTTACCTTACCCGGTCTGTAACCATTGCACCACAGTGCTGTAAATAGTGAAGCCACAGAACGGACCACCGAAATCTTACCCTAGGTAAAACTTCGATGTTCCGAGGCTTCGCTATTGCCAGCTTTCACTCTAAAGGGTTCGATATTATAACATTCGAAGTTTTAAAACTTAGATGTTATAATATAGACACTAAATGGAACAGGTTTCCACAGCAGTATGGTAAATAGGGGACAAACTGATCCACAAAGGCAATGAACAACTATGCTGTGGTGAGCTCACTCCAAAGGGGAAAAACACAGTGCTATGGTGTAGAGGTTCACTACATCTGTACAATAATGATGTAGTTAAAACTGGAACACTGTAGGATAATAGCACAGTACAAAAGGAGGGAAAAGTCCACAAAGCCAAGCCAATGAACAACTAAGCTATAGTTAAATGTGAAAATGCAAACATAAAATTCACAGTTCAGTGATACACAGGTTAACAACAGTTGCAAAGTAATACCAGCAGTGCAATACACTTGACCCACTGCCTGGAGGGGTTCTGTTGGTTTGGTCAACAGGGAGATTGGTTGACATCTGTTTATTTGACCACATTTGTTCGATTATACAGATAGTTGACAAGTGTGCAAGATCAACAATCCCTGGATAGGGGAATATTCCCTTTTCCTGGGGACTGTGTGATCTTGGAGTTAGTATATATAATTAGCTGGACTGGGGGGGGTGGGCTCAGTGCATGCATACTAGGAAGGCAAGGTTTCAGTTTTCAACGTAGAGTGGTTTACCTTCAAGATTGTCGACATACGTGTTAATCAACAAACTGAGGGTAAATCACCTGGAGAGTCTACACTGCCTCCTCTGACAGACATTCCTGCTCTATGCAATTTCTTCCTCCACTACAAAACAGAAAACATTGAATGAGCCCAGCATACCCACGACATCAGAAAGCATGTATAGCTTTAATTTTCAGGCCTATTGTTCAAGTGACTCATCAAAAAATAGATATCTTACTTTAATATGGAGGCTTTCTCTTCCTAACCATTTTCCCATTGGCAGATCATTATATTTATGTCAGCACTGCTCATCAGATTGAATGATGAGTGGCATCATTCACTTCCCTGGCAAATGCATGTAAGACAATCTGTAGGTACTAGGGGGACCTCATAATTTCCCTGGAGGTGCTCCCTTTGCTACATATGCAGCAAGTGTAAAAATATCTAGCACTCTCTGCAACACCTTATAGGAGCCCTGCCACTGTCAAATCCTACAGAGGCCACTTCCACTCACCAGTTCAAGTATAGGAGTGAAAATGAGAGCCGAGACACATGGTTACTGATAACAAGTAATATGCATTCATGAGCAGCACAATAGCACAATGTCCATCTGTGGTAGAACAATATACTAAGTCAGTGACACGGGGAAGAGAGGGAGGGGACTGAGTAATGAGCCCAGACTCCATAGGCATGCACACCATATGTGACCTCCATGACCAAACATAGCCATGAGAGGCATCTGGGTAGTTATAATATTTAGTAGCACATCCATGCTCAACAGGCTCACACAAGGTACATGACCATAGTGTCCACAGTACGGAATAGCTGTGCTAATGCTTTGTGTTGTTGGTGCAGTTTAGAGACAATCTCACTAAGTCACTTCATTAGCAAAATAAATGCACAACAAGCCCCACTGTGACATGCTAAAAAACATGGTCAACATATTGTAGGAGACCATGTTACAGTACACAACATGGAGACTCTGCAGAAAGTGGATAGCAGTGTGCACTGTCTTATAGAGAAATTGACATCAAACAGAACACATGGTAACTGACCCCATTATTACCCAGTATTACAGTCTCTGCTTGATGGGGCATGGATACCATAAATACTATCATACACTGGTCCAGTGGGTGTGTATGTGGTAACATTGCACTGGTCACTGAAGTGGTTTGATTGGATAGTGAGGAATGCTGGGAAATAGACAGGGTACAGGGGGCAGGGAAGACAGCTTGCAATCCAGGGGGGGTTGCCTCCAGCCAGGGAACATAAAACAGGCAGGGTAGGTGGCAGTCCCATTGGGATGTGGTGGTGTGCCCAGCTAAGGAACATTACAAAACCCAAGTGCAGAGTTTGAGAAGGAGCATACTGACCAGTCACTTTATTGCTATGCCACTGTTTACATAGTGTTGTAGATACAAAAAGACAGCAGCACAGGCTACTGGGCATACCAGTCTTCCAGTACACTGGCTGCAAACCATGATATTGCCATAAGTATAACATACACTATGTGTGGTGCATTTGCCCACAGCTGCTACATTATGACACAGTGTTAGAACAGCTACCTGATAGCAGCCCACAGAACAGTGCTGAACATAGGTGCATTAGGAACAGTGAGGAGGCATGTGTAGGCTGTCAGGGATGGTACTACATACCTACATTAATACAGATGTGTAGCCACAGCTGTACCTGACCAATCAAGGGACCAGAGGAAAAGCAATGTCTAAAGAAGTTCACTAATGAGGAGACTGAGTTGTGACTGCAGAACCTAAGCATCCATGGCAGGCATGTCCTGGACAAGGGTAAAGTGGACAAGATCTTCAAGAACCAGGGTGTGGCAGGGTCTGGTGCAAGGCATCAGTGCAGGGGGTGATCACAGTAGGACACTGGTACAAGCGCATTACAGTGGCCCTGACATGATCCTACATACCAGCATATCTCTCAATCTCTGAGCATTACAAATCATGACAAAAGACTCAAAGAGGAGCACTTTTTTTTTTTAGTTTTCACGACAGAAGGTCACCATTTTCAAAACTATATGTCATTAGTGACAGGAAATTTTTGTATAGGCTATACTAAACCATATATCATTAGTGACAGGGAATCTTTGTATAGGCTATACTAAACCATATTTCACTAGTGACAGGGAATCTTTGTATAGGCTTTACTAAGCCATATGTCATTAGTGATAGAGAATCCTTGTATAGGCAATACTAAACCACATATCATTAGTGTTAGAAAATCTTTGTATAGGCTTTTTTATTTAATTAATACTATATGTGGCCATAAATAGGTCTAGCTTTGTAAAGAAAAGTAGTGATTGTAAGGGAAACAGGGGTAAATCTCTGGGCCAAAATCACAATGCAATGCTTAAATCATAGCATTTGAGAAGCGTGACTGTCAGAATCAAAGCTCAGGAAATAGCTAGGGACAGACTGACCATTGAGTTGGATCTCCCAGTTTAATGGCAGCTGATGGACATTCAGGAATTCCTGGCATCTCCCTGTGGTGATACAAGAGAACCCTCATTCCAGGTGATAGATTTGATATGGGAGCCAGGGTGGTGATGACTGCGTGAATTTCTTAACAGATGCCTTCAGCTGGTAGTGACACATTCCATTCCTGTTAGATGTTAACTAGCACTTCTGCTTGCTGAACTAAAAACATGCCCATCTTCATAAATGTCATCCAGGGACATTAAGTGTGCAGAAGACACAATTTCTCATACAAGCTATGACTGCCCCAGTGTCTGCCAGGGATGCCCCAAGTGAGAAGTGGGACATGTCAGTCCTACAGGACACTACCTAGCACCTAATTTTGGTTTACTCACACATAACGCATCTACCTTTCTGTCATACAGAGACATCAGAGAAGTGCAATGCAGATAGCTTGTACCACAAAGTATATAAGTGCCTATAGGCTATGTGTAGTCCACATAGCCTATAGGCATGTACATACATAATTACATACATGTGTCAACTCCTGGTTCTCTAAATACCCAAACAACAGAACCTTCAACGTCTAATCAGATAATAATGTCACTTCAGAAGGTTCCTTTACTGCTGGCATTCCCCAAGAGTCAGTTGTTTGACCCTTTCTTTTGATTATGTTTATAAATTATAAAAACTCAGCCACACCCTCCTCCAATATTATTCTTTATGCTGACTATATTATCATTTAAAGAACAGTACCATCCACTTCCACTCTGCAAAGAATCTTACAAAAATACTCTAATGCCGTATAACTAACAAATTATTACCAATAAATTACTCAAAAAAATGTCAGTTATGACATTTGGTGCACAACAAAAAATCTCCTCCTCTACCACTTAACATCTTCAGCACCACCACCCTCACCTACAAAAAAAAAAAAACTCCACTATCTAAAGTCAAAAAACAGAAATTCCTAGGGTTTAATATGGATAGCATACTTAACTTCTACTCCTATACAGAAAATGCTGTGAATAGGTAATAATTCAATTAAAATCTGCTACTCTGTCTTTATGCACCTTACCCCTTAGGCAAGAAGAGCACTGGAAAATATGGTACTATTTCAAAACTGGAGTATCCCCTTCCCATATTAACTCTCCACTCATCCAATAATACAGGGCTGATTCAGACTACAATGAATGCTGGATATAGATTTATTAACCTCTACAGTAGTCAAAAACACCAGTCTCACATTGGAAAGGGCAAGCCGTTCACCCACCCCTGTCCAATCCACTCTTCTTTTGGCTACACTAACCTACCAACTTCTCAGTGAACACTACTGCCCTCCCTAAGATGGAAACTGCAGGCCAAATATCCTCCTTACTCATTCCACAGTGAAGAGATTAATATTCTTAGCCTTGTCCATCCACCTTTCAAACTAGTACTGGGTGAAAGAAATCTCAGCAAAATTGCACCAGCAAACTGGAATCATATAAAAAAATTTGACAAATAACATATTACAAGGTTTCAGAAGAAAACTTATTGACCACCCAAAAAGACATAAACAAATGATCCTGCAACACTGGCAAAAACTATACCTTCTTTCCCTTACCAATACCCAACAGAAACTCACCAGAAATTCCATCCATCGAGGAATATTTATACCCTTTACTTAAACTCTTAAAGACAGACTTGTCACTAGTAAATATGTACATATTGGTAGGTCTTACACTTAAGGGAAGGAATGTCACTTCACCTTGTACACTGTCTAATAGTGTATTGCTACACATACTTATGTATATATCTCTATAAAAATATCATGTCTTTGGTATATTATCAACATATGTGAATTCTTGAACCCAAGTTGTGGCTGAGAAGGGTCCAAGATTCAGCTTGTCTACTCAGTTAGCAAATGTCAAATAAAAAGAAATGCACTGGCTTTAACACCGACACATTACATCAATATATTAATAAGTTCCATTGGGAGAGGATCCATCACAAAAACTTGTGACATGCCTGATGTCAGTGGGTCTAAACAGTTTAATATCGATGGCATTATGTACCTGACACAGTCTGAGAACACAGTGGTATTGTCAACAATGCTGAAAGTAAAGGCTGCACTCCCATATCTCCCAGCTAAAGGGAATGCGGAAGCTAGTAGATATTTCCAACATCACCTATGGCCAGTATAAACTGTCCACCTGTGCCAGACCCCCCCCCCCCTTGACATGCAGTTGGCAATATTGCAGGTGTCAAAGGACATTTCTACCTCTGCAATGCACATACACATCATTAGAGAGAGAAACGTAGCTGGCTGCTGGTGCCATGACTCCAAAACATTCCTTGCCTTGGGTGTTACCACAGACATTAATCAGTGGATATGCAGGCCTGTGATGTTGGCACAGATAAACAGCAATCTGATCATGTCAAACTGGATCAGCGCAATGAGTGACCTGTGTGAAGATCTTCAACCATTGCAGGGACTGTAGAACATCTATCACTGAAGGCAGAGTGATATTGTTTATAGTGACTGTGAGCAGACACATCTACTCAGGGTAATGGTATCCAACCTAACATATACTCTTACATGCTCCACAAGAGCCTATCAGCAGTTGGCATGTCTCTACATTCATGACTGGGACATAATCAATAGCTACTGTGTGGACAGAAACATCATACAGCAGCTATACTTTCCTCATGTGGGATGAAGGAGGATGAGTGAACTGCCTAATCCAGTGGACATGCAAGTTTGTGTATGATTAACCATCCTTACTAAAAGACCTTTCAGTGTCTGACAGTGGACATGTTAGGAGTTTTGTAGACCTCAGCTTTGTGAATCCTACACCAGTTCTTTAATATGATGCTGGTACATATGAAAAGGCATATTTGGTTTCTACTACCTCCGGAGGAGAGAACCACCACAATGTGGCCAAACTATGCCATACTCTGTTTCCCCAAGATTCTGGGGAGGTGTCATTGACTGCATCCACATTGCTATTAAGGCTCCACCTGCTCCACAAGGAATTTAGTATATCAACCAGGAGGGCTTCCAATCCACGAACTGCCAGGTAGTGTGAAGTAAACAAGGTATGATTTGCAAAGTGTTCTGTCTACCAGGTAGGGAGTTTCTATGGTTCCCACATCTGGCACACATTGCAACCTATTTCAATGTTTTACATATAACCAATGATAGAGCCCAGGAAAGTGCAATCCAATGAACTAGAAAGCAGACCTCTCATAAAAGTGATTGCTATTGTTGCAAGGGATGCTGTATATCCTTTGAAGCCATGACTAATAATCCCCATCTGCATATATAACTGCACTGTTGCAGGCATGGAACATCATCAAACATTTCTTCAGAGTGTTGAAGGCCTGCTTTCACTGGCTAGCTACATATAGTGGTGTCCTGCAGTATGCACCAGAGACCTGAAACAATGCATTTGTAGTCTTTACAAGTTATATAACATGGAGCTACAGAAACAATTAGAGAAAGGGAGGTCCATAGCACTGGCTGGCATATCTGTACCAACAGTGGAGGAACTGGTTGCAGCAGGCTTTCATGCAAGGCACAGGCAGACACACTACATTCTTGCACTGGCAAACAAGCAGCATCTATTCCACAGCTATGGGCTAGGACAAGACAATCAGAGAGGAGAACTGTTGCATATAATAATATGGCTATGCATTATGATGCATTAACTGACCAGGAAGTACTAGACATTCCTATACCCACATAAACCACGATTGGGCTCATTCATCATCTTTTGCACATATGAAGGGGTGCAGTGTCAGGAGATAGCAGTGGAGGTGTCAGCAATCATATTATCCAGTTATGGATGCAGCTCACAGGTGTGGGATGCTGGCTAGGTGTACCATGTGGCTTTGCAGTGTAAGATTCAGAAGCAGATGTTACAGGGGATGATGAAGCACATCCATGGGGGAACATCACTGTCATGCCTGACATTGTGTTCTGGCAATGACAGTATCTCATACACCATACCCAGACATAGTAGGTGTTATCCATGGTAAAGGTACAGGGGAGAGGGCTGGTGTTGAACCAAAGGGCCTTGTGTGGATTGTTCAGTGGGGTGTACCTACACTGGAGTTGAATGACTGTTGCCTGCATCCAAGGGAACATCCACAGTCAGGATTGAAGGCCACAATGAGGCTAGATGAGTATCACCAAAATCATGGTGAGTATCCAAGGCCTTGGATGTAGGCCACAATGGAACTTGATGAGCACTGGGCATGGACATGTTAATGTCTGTGTCCAGGGGGTGGAGCCAGCCATGGACAGTATGCATAGTGTGGCTGTCTAGTAAATGCTGTGGACCATCTATGTCAACCTGTTGTGCACATTGTCAGGGCACAATCATCTTCCAGCATGACAATTTCAGATGGTTCCTCCGATATATATATATATATATATATATATATATATATATATATATATATATATATATATATATATATACATATACATGATTTATTTATTTTTTTATTTATTTTAAGCATATCCTTGTATCTGTAAATATGTCTTGTTCATTTCTTATGTGATCCTATTCACCTGGGCTGTGCTGCAAATGGCCCATTGAGATCAGTGCACTAACCTGGTAAACAAATATACATAAATAAATACCCAGTAAACAAATATACATAAATAAAGTAATAATTAATTAATTAATTAATTAATTAATTAATTAATTAATCAAGTCAAGACTAATATCAAGGACTTGCTAAAAATGCTGCATGCTAGTGAGTTTTCACCCCATGTACTGTGAGTTACTTTTTGCAATGGCTGGTGTCATGTCTTCCTTCCTGCAGTCTGAGGCCATACTAGTAAGGAGACTATATTCTTCCTCAAGGTGCAGCAATCTCATAATTAGTTACCTAAATTAGTGTGTGTGTGTGTGCGTGTGTGCGTGTGTGTGTGTGTGTGTGTGTGTGTGTGTGTGTGTGTGTGTGTGTGTGTGTGTGTGTGTGTGTGTGTTTGTGCATGCACATGTGTGTTTGTGTGTCTTTTAGAAACTTGAAAGTGTCCTCATTAAAAATGCCTACCTCAGTTGTTTATTTTTATGCTACCACAGATTTATAGTTTCACATCATCATCATCCTGAATACAGCTTTCATGTGACTCATTGCACTTATTTCTTGAAATGCTTAGCCAAGAAATGTATTAAATATTCAATGTTTTAAGGTTAAACCTTGAATATGTGTTCTCCCTATAACTCAACACCATCCATTCATAATGACACTCCACTTTCCCTGCTTCTAATCAGTGAGTAAGCTTTATACTGTAGCATTATGTTACCATGGCAGCAGCCTTTCAATTGGAGCATGGTTATTTGCTACTGTCTTTTGATTTCAGATACTGTTTCTGTGCATTAGTAACTAAGCTATGCAGTGTTTATAAACTACTGCCAGCATGTTTTGTCAGTGGAATATTCATGACATTTATTGCATGTCTTAAAGGAATACTGCTGAAAAGCAAACCAGATATTCTGACAGTAAAAATATGTCAAATGATAAATGGCACCAGAGATTTCAATCATTCAGAGACTCTTATCAGCTAACAAAAAATTAGTATCTACAGACATTGCATGGTGAAGTCTATGGATTACTAGATCTCTTATTTAAAACTGAACTACATCTGTTATGTATGACTATGGTTAATATGTTTTATATAATATTTTTTGTCAGCAAATGATTTGGTTACAATAATGTTGCATATACAACAGGGAACCCCATTAAAGAGACAGTGATGACTTCCTATAAACTGATCTAAGCCTGAAATGCTGAATTTACCTTTTTTGTTCACCTACTACACTTTATGTTCACCTAATATACTTTATTAGGAAAGAATTATATAAGGGTCTGCTATATGTGGTCGAGACATATTTGCTCAAGACATACATCCTCAGAACCGCTCGCTCATTTCTGTAAGTGCTCTGAGTCCCACTAACCCGTTTCCTGTAATGCTAAATATCACTATCAGAACCCTGATCCTAGCCCTGAAAATTCCCACCCAGTGTATAGCCCTAAAGTCCCCCATCCCTGTTTAAACGTGAAATCCCCTCCCCCACCCTAAAGATACGAATGCACCTGAAACCTTAAGTGTCCTTCCCCTCCCTAACCCTAAAGTCCCAATCACTCCCTAAACCTAAAATCCTCTTTTCCCTCCTGTCCACAATTTGTCCCTAAACCTAAAATCCCAAAATCCCTCCCTAGCCCTAAATTCCCTATCATACCCTAAACCTAAAATTCCCTTTCTCCTCCCATCCAAAATCAGTTTCCAATGAGATCACAATTTCCATCCCTCTCCTTAACCCTAAAGTCCCTACAGCTCCCTAAATCTAAAATCCCCCTCCCTCACCCTAAAGTCTGGTCTACACACCTTGTTCCCCCTCCCAAAACCTAACAACACCCTACCAGTTCCCCTTTCCCACTTACCTGGTCCGCAGTGAGCAGTTACTTGTGTCCATCTGCTAGGGCAAGAGTAGATGGTACGGCAGCTGCATTGCTGAACTCACATTTGAGTTTTAGCTAGAGCAGCTGGTCAGAGTTGCAGCCATTTGTGTCCCTGGATCCAAGTTATTGGAATTCAAGCAGCTAGGGCTTGAGTGTCTGTAGGCATCTCTTATTGGGTGTACTACATGTGGTCGAGACATATTTGTTCAAGACAATGTCCTCGCTGCCATTCACTTGTTTAGGCAAGTGCTCTAAGTCCCACTAACCCATCTCTCATAATGTTAACTATCCCTACCAGAACTCTGATCCTAACCCTAAAACTCTGACCTGGTTCGCCGCAAGCACTTGCTTAGGTCTGTCTTCTAGGATGAGAGCAGATGGTACAGCAACTGCATCAATGAACTGACATTTGAGTTTGAGCATGATCAGCTGGTCAAATGGAGTTATAGCCATTTAAGTCCCTGAATGCGAGTTACTGGAACTGGAGCAGCTCAGGCTCAAACAACTGTAGGGATCCTTTATATAATTGCAATAACAGGTAGCGTGACAATAATAACTGTATAAAGAGATTCACTGCAAGGCTGGAAACTATGTGCATATAGATCATCAAGACACAAGGTTTATTTAAGATTTAAAGCAGGGAACAAATGATAATAATTCATTTGCATGCATTTAGTTTAGCTGAGATTTAGACAAGAGGATGGTTAAACTGTGATGAGAAAGGTACTTTCCCAATGAAGATTCCTTTAATAGCACAGGATCCTCACTTGGAAGGCATCAGTCACACATCACCACCAGCACTGATAGATCCTCTGCCCCTTTATCAGGGAGTTGGCTGGTGCAAACTGTCAGCCAGAGACAATGACATTGAAGAAGGCTCTTCTGCCTAGTGAAACCATATGCAGTATTTTACATAAAGCTTATGCTGCAATATATGTGACTTGTAAATCATTCACATAGCAGTGAGATTTTTATAATATATTTTAGGCTGTGTAGAACATCTGAAGAATATTCACAACTGGTCTGCACTAAACTATCATCAGTAATGTTACTGATGACAACCTGCCTAACTTCACTGTTCTGAAATCCACTATATTACCAAAAACTATATCAAGATGTAACCTCTTCTTAAAGTGTTTTTGAAGGAGAGGGGGCTGCACCCAGCTGCACCACCAATTTGGAGCCTCTCCCCTTCTTCACCCCTCCCCTCAATTACTAAACATATTAATCCTGAAGTGGCACCATTTCAGTGTAAAGGAAATACATTTATTCTCTTTGGTCTGACATGCTAGAGCTTCAGAGTTAATATATTTATTAATTGGAGATATGGAGTATGGTGGTGATGCCGCCACACAAACGTAATGATTTTTTCGCTGTTCTTTTTTAATATAACGGCGGTATACTGCGTGGTGGTGTGACACTGAAGCCAAACATTTTATCGGTGGGATTTCAAAGTTCTGTAAAGCTGGTGTGCTTTCACTGGACAACATTCACTGGCCGTGTAACAGAAAACCTGACTATGTACCAAAAAAAAAGCAATAATCCTCTCTATTTGTAGAGGAAACAAAAGAACATTCTCCTCTTCATGGCTAGTGGACACTATGAATGTAATGCGTTGCTGGAATTGCAGGAAAAGCTCTGCATTAACTATTTTTAATAAGCTGTGTGATTCACATGACACACTGAAGTAAAATAAACAGTGCTATTAAGGATATTACTATTGTCGATTACCTTGTGTTGTTGGCATGGTGGATATGTCTACATTGTGTGCATTACTACAACTGCAATATGTTTCATATTTAAAACATTTCAATAACAATGTTTGATGTACCTTGTACTCCAGTTATTCATATTGCTTTCCTAGCAGTAGCACATGCACACACACACACACACACACACACACACACACACACACACACACACACACAGAGGGAGAGGAAAGATCAACTAAAATACTCAGAGAGCTAGATGGGATAAAAGCAATGCATAATATCAGAACAGACCAGGATCTTTCGTACATTATTGCAAATAATAAAATAAAGATATCAGCACAGGCAGAAACATTTAGAAGATATGCAGGTAAATACAAAGGAAAAGTACAAAATAAACACTTTATTGATGACCCAAAAAAGTTTTATATGGAATTGGGAAACCAGGCAAAAGGAATGGAAACACAACCAATAAAAGAAGAAATAGACATATTTTGGAGAAATATCTATGAAGATCCTGTGGAACGTAGTAGAGGTGCTGAATGGATAGAAGAATAAGAAGTTCAAATGTACAGCATATAAAATGGGATGAAGTAACAGCCAGAGAAATTGAAATAAAATTAAGAAAAGCTCCTAAAACCCCAGGCCCAGATGCAGTACCTAACTTCTGGTTAAAAGAATTAACATCTTTATATGAAGATTTAGCTATGAGTGAGAGCTATTTATATGCACACCCAAACAAATGCCAACCTGGTAAACAACAGGAAAAATGATTCTCCTCTTTAAGAGTGAACCTGCAAGATATACTAAAAACTATAGTCCAGTAGCTTGCCTTCTGACAATGTATAAAAAATACACTGGAACCTATTGGGCTATCTACTTAATAGATTAGGTCATGACTGCAATTTGGCTCCCAGAAAACAACAAAGTGTAAAGACTTTTCTCTTTGTGGATGATGTAAAACTATATAGTTCATCAGATGAGGAACTAAAGCACAACTGCAAGTGGTCAAAGCTTTCTCAGATGATATAAGAATGCCATTTGGTCTTGATGAATGTGCAAAAGCAACATTTAAAGCAGGAAAGCTGCAGCACCAGGAAAATATCAGTTTGGGACAAGAATGTGATATGCAAGAACCTGAGCAAGAGGGAGTATGTAAATGTTTGAGAGCTGATGAAGGAGCAACAATAAAACATGAACAAATCTGAATAAAACTCAGTAAGGAATATTTTAGAAGACTTAAATTAATCCTGAAAACAGCGTTGACATCTAGGAACAAAGTTCAGGCTATAAACCAATTTGGTCTTCCTGTCTTAACTTATAGTTTTGGGTTGATTGACTGCCCCCAAAAGGTATTGGATCAGTTGATCAGAATTCAGCACTTGCATGCCAAGGATTTGACAAAGGAGTGCCTTGGTGATTGTTGGTATATTTTATCTCTTCAAATTTTATTATGATTTTTGTCAAGAGACTTGTTCTACTACATATTTGATGCAGCCACACAGTCTTGAATCTACTGGAATCGGTTACTTATGTGAAGCAGAGACCCATCCGCTTTTACCGCTCCACCTTACTTTCCTTCAATTGATTTTCGTTCTTAAGAAGTCATTTGACGAAACCTAGGTCAGTTGTGGAGAACCAGTTTTCTCATTTTTGTCTTTCCAGTTGGTGAAACTTGTGCAATAAAGTACTGTGGTGGTTGAGCTTCAGACTCCGTGGATTTTCTTATTGGTCATGTCGTGGTTTGGTTCCTGGTTCGAGTATTGGATCAGTTGGACAGAAAACAAAAAAAATGGTTCATGCTCATCAAATCATTTATAAAAATCAATGTATACTAAGAATATATATTTCCCTTTCTGAAGAAGGTATAGGTCTCCTCAAAACTGATTACATGTAAAGATCTGCAATCGTAGGACTGCATACAAATCTGTCAACCTCATAAGATCCAAACATAGAGGAAAGTTTTAAAATATGAGGAGAAAAAGTCTAAGATGATTTCCCTAGTTTAGCAGAAGCATATCAATGGCAAGTGGGAATGGAAATCAAACCAGAAGTAGATAAAAATTAGGCAGCAATTGAATGTGTAAAAAAAAAAAAAAAAAAAAATAGAAACTATAAGGTGAAGGACCAGATGAGAGGGCAAGAAATGTGGAAAATGCATGCATATAGTTGCAAGTACAGAAAACCCCTGGAACAACCTCATGTAGATCAGGATTTAATGCAGGAAAGGTTAAGGAGAGGTGAATTTAAACCAAAAGTTGAAAGGTTAATATCGGTGGTCCAGAATAGTGACTACGTACATGTTGATTTACAAAGTCCATTGAACATGTCAGGGAAACAGACTAATGCAGGTTTTATAAAACATAATTGGAAACAGTTACACTTCTTGTTGCTGGTGTGATACACTAATAGCAGAAGGCCTGTATACTGAAAGGCATAAAAATGTGGCAAGACTGTTGCATTGGGGATTGTGCAAACATTATAATATTGAAGTAGCTGAGAAGCATTGGTAGCACGAGTCACAAAGCATTATATAAAATGTTGAAGTTTATATCATATGGTTACATCTATTACCAACAGTTCAAAAAATAGATGTGAGAAAACCAGATATAGCAGTTCAGGAAAAGAAGACAAAAGTAGCATCGATCATTAAAATTGCTATACCCAGTTATTACAGTGTTTTACATAGAGAGACACAAAGTTATAAAATACCAAGATTTGCAGACAGAAATGAGGACAATGTGGAAGAAGGATACCCAGACAGTTCAACAGAAGTAGGAGCAATTGGTCTTATAAAAAAGAATTTACAGTCATATTTAGATATGTTACTGATGCATGTAACTCCGTATGGATTGCAGAAGGAGTCAATTCTGGGCAGACTGCGGGTGCTGCAAAGGGCACTTTTGGCTAATATAGAAGACTGCAATATTAATTTCATGACTTTTAATCATATTTTGACTTAGGAATGGGTTCCATTCCTGTCTTGGTATTAGAAACCAAAAAGTCTTGGAGAAATTAAAATGGCATTGCCTTGTGGTGTCCCACCTATGATGATTCAGTTTTAGTAAGGTCCAGGAGTGATTGTCAAAATAATGCAGTTAACAAAATTGCATAAATGGACTGAGTAATATATTAATGCACAATTGCTTTAAAACAGCAGGTTAGCAAAGTATTGGAGTTCCTCTTTATCTATGGCTGAAATGTTTTTAAATTAAACATTTGTCAGAGCTGAACACAGGTTACAGATGACACTACCTGTGAAAAAAAGACATGTAATGATACAATTTTGAGAAATTACTAGTATTTATTTTCATTGCCAGAATAAACATTGGGCTTGAATTTTGGTGAACTGCCAATAGTGCGTAGGAAAAATATAAATAGCCTCTTCCTATGAAGAGGATTCTTAACTTTGCACCATAGCATTTCCATCATGATGCAAACCTGACATATTATTTTATAAAATTTTAAAATATGCATTTCTCTTACAATTGTTGCAACATCTATTAATTGCAATTGTACAGTTCTTTATTATATATTATTACTTTCTGTTCTGTTTTGATATCTACAAATTACTGTCTCTCTGTTACATTTTTTTCTGAATTATTTCACCCAGGCAGTACCTGCAGATGGTCATTTGTGATCAGTGTACCACAACAGGAACAAATGTAAAATAAAATATAATGAAATTAAGACTTCTGAATTAAAACAGTTGAAAGAATATCACTAGAAAGCTAGTTGTATATGTTGAATTTAGAAGCCACTTTTGAGAGTGTAAAAATGAGCAGTGCTTGCATATGAAAAATGATAGCCAATGGATTCATGAAATGAAAAGAAAAATGTGTACATTCAGGTTCTTCGATAACATTTTTGTTAAAAAAATCAATCAATGGTTAACTGATGTCCTTATTTTGAAGTTTAAAATATTAGCTTACTTATTGTGTGAAATAATGTCTTTTACTGTAGTATCCATGAGTGCTCATTGTTTCCTTTCACTTTTGTTTGTATCAGGATTTTTACTCCCATAGTGGCATCCATTAAATGGATTCAAAAAAGAAATTGCATTTATAGAGATAGTTATGAGTGCACGTCATTGAACTAAACTTACGTTTGTCATTTTGGCAACATCAATTTTTTTGGATCAGATTTTAAGAATACTTGTCTTATGACATCATCTTATGAACTCCTCAATCAAATTAACAAATTCAGTCTCAAAACGTGATTTTCTCTTTCCTCTACCCAGTCACCTTGGGAAGGCTGGAAACATCATTGACTGCAAAGGAACATGACAGCAGTTACATTCTGAAGTTTTCCCTATCATATACAGGGAAGGACGGAGCCCTAACAATGACCAAGATTAACTAAGATTGATTAGAGGCCCAGTCACTGAAGTGAGATGGGGAGGTGGGGTGGAAAGGCATGGAACTTGCCAGCTCTTTATTCTGGGAAGGATCAGAAGGACTTCTGTAATTGAGTGGGCACTCCCTTACTAGGGGTGCATGCAGTAATCACAAGACAGACTGCCATTAAGAATCGGCATTACAGGGCAGGGCTGATGCTACTAATGTTGTGTGGTGATGTGCATGACTTCAGTGGATCTGCCCATTTAGGGTATTCCAAAAAAATCTGCAGCACAAATGACATCATATATCATGTTTCTAAATGTTCTACCACACATTTCTCCTTCCCCTTTCCACCCTGCCTAGGCTGAGGAGGTCAAGCCCCAGCAGAAAGTAACTGCGACACAAAGTTTAGAGGTAATTGGAATAGAAAACAGTATTTGATTAGTCATAATGTATGTAATGAGATGGGGACAAATCAAAAATAAAAAGATCCTTACAAAACATGCCTATTTTCTAAACTATAGTCAGTATACTGACATTATAAAGGATGACAGTACATTTTATCAAATAAAATGAATCTATAAATTTGGCATTTGTTATAATTTTGTAGCTGGCTGTTAGCAGTCTGCTAAGTATTAAGTTGACTGCTCCTAAAATAACACAGGGAGATCCCTTCCAGGAGAATATATTTCAAATTTAGTGCCATAGTAGCAGTATGTATCTAAACTACTAGCATGTCACTCTTGATTTGGACAAGCACAGGATGTGCCTCACCTATGATAAATGCAAAGCATGCAGTACTTGTAATATGTGTACTGCCTGTGCTAATTATGTTATGCACACACAGACTGTGCCTCACTTGTGCTACGTGCAAAGCATGCAGTGCATATAATATGTGTAGTGCCTGCACTAACTGTGTTATGTGCACACAAATTAAGCATCACTTGACTAGCATGCAAAGCACGCAGAGTGTGTAAAATGTGTAGTGCCTGTGCTAATTGTGTTATGCACAGAATATACCTCACTTGTGCTACGTAGTGCTTACACTAATTGTTTTATGTGCACACAGAATATGCCACAATCCCATGAAATGCAAAGCATGCAGTGTATGTGATATATGTAGTGCATGAGCTAATTGTGTTGTATGCACATAGACTAAGCCTCATTTGTGTGACATGCAAACATGTAATATGTATACTGCCTGAGCTGACTGTATTATATGCATACAGAGTATGCCTCACTTGTACCATATGCAAAGCATACAGTACATGTAATATGTGTAGTGACTGAGCTTATTGTGTTATTTGTGCACAGTGTAAGCCTCAACTGTGCTACATGCAAAGCATTCAGTGCATTTAATCTGTGTAGTACCTGACCTAATTATGTTGTGTCCACAGAAATAAGCCTCAGTTGTGCAACATGCAAAGCATGCTGTATATGTAATATGTGTAGTACCTGAGCTAATTGTGTTAAATGCGCATGCTGTAAACTTAGATAAAATCAAGTCATGTCTATCATGATTTCAAACTTACCTGACCAACCTGTGCAGAATTGGAGAGGGCATGCCCTATACCTTGCCCAGAAATAAACCTTCTGTGGTACATGTACACGCAATTCATATTGTAACTTTGGTATTCAGGCAGATAACAGTACTACTTTCATTTCCCATACTGTGCAGTATGTTCCAACAATATTTACTCTCTTATGCACCTTTAATGAACTGCGATGAATCAGCACTACTAGAGTTTTGCAGACTCTACATTTCATTGCCTAGTGTTAGACTACGGATACATTCATGCATGTATAAAATATACTACCATGAGTTACACGTAAACAGCATATCATCTGCTCAGTGCTACCATCCTGCATACAGAACTTCACTGGGCATTCGGTGTACATCATGCGTGCTTCAACATATAATACTCAACTATAATCATCATTTATGTGTCACAACATTACTCCAAATGTTTCTACATGCTGGAAGTGCCTTCGTCAGCATCTAGAGTACAGTTGGCATCATTCCATATATTTCATACATAACAGATAGCACAATAAATTGTTTTATAAAAGTAACAGATTTTTACGGTATCAGAGCAACTAGATTATTAAGACTGCCAATGTCCAGTCAAACCAAAACGTTCAGGTATAAACTATAGCTGGTTTATACATATTTAGTAATTATAAACAAACAATCATTTTTTTCTTAAAACTTGCATTTTATCTGTCTCTGGCCTAGCACTCAAGTGTGGGGTCATTTACTGCACTGTTCTAACTTGTTGATACTTGTGAACCTCTGCTTTCCTAAAAAAAAAACAAAAAAATCTTGCTTTTTTCCCACTTTTCTGAGATTTAAAAAAGTTCAGTTACAGATTTGCTGTTCTGAACTGTTTGTAAGTTTCTTGGAGGCCATTGTTTGCTTGGGCTAAAGGGAAGTCTCTGTGTTCATCAGTGGCAGTGATAAACATTGAGCAGCCTGCCTGCCCCTGTGGGAGTGGTTACTGCCTTGAAACTGTAGTTTTATTGGCCATTTTGGGTCAATTCCTAACTCCTTGATCTCCCTCTCTTAAAACCCGATTGCCTCATGGTTTTGGCATCTTTTCAGACTTGTTGGCTGTTGGTGAAGCACCCACCAAGAGGAGAAAATGCTGAGAGAAGAAAGGAGCCACTTTTGAGATTTTAAGTATTTTGCTTCAGATTATTTGTTGTTTTTCTGCATTGCCACCTACGTTTGAGCATTTCTGGCTTGTTAAACGTGATTTCTGTGTTGGTAACTGTATTTAGAACACAACCTAGAGCTGATTACTGAATTTCCTGCCTGCACTTATTTTTAAAATCGTTTTTTTCTTAAAACTTGCATTTTATCTGTCTCTGGCCTAGCACTCAAGTGTGGGGTCATTTAATGCACTGTTCTAACTTGTTAATACTTGTGAACCTCTGCTTTCCTAAAAAAAAAAAAACAAAAAAAAAAAAATCTTGCTTTTTCCCCACTTTTCTGAAATTTAAAAAAGTTCAGTTACAGATTTGCTGTTCTGAACTGTTTGTAAGTTTCTTGGAGGCCATTGTTTGCTTGGGCTAAAGGGAAGTCTCTTTGTTCATCAGTGGCAGTGATAAACATTGAGCAGCCTGCCTGCCCTGTGGGAGTGGTTACTGCCTTGAAACTGTAGTTTTATTGGCCATTTTGGGTCAATTCCTAACTCCTTGATCTCCCTCTCTTAAAACCCGATTGCCTCGTGGTTTTGGCATCTTTTTGGACTTGTTGGCTGTTGGTGAAGCACCCACCAAGAGGAGAAAACGCTGAGAGAAGAAAGGAGCCACTTTTGAGATTTTAAGTATTTTGCTTCAGATTATTTGTTACGTTTTTCTGCATTGCCACCTACTTTTGAGCATTTTCTGGCTTGTTAAACTTGATTTCTGTGTTGGTAGCTGTTTTTAGAACACAACCTAGAGCTGATTACTGGATTTCCTGCCTGCACTTATTTTTAAAACCGTTTTTTTCTTAAAACTTGCATTTTATCTGTCTCTGGCCTAGCACTCAAGTGTGGGGTCATTTACTGCACTGTTCTAACTTGTTGATACTTGTGAACCTCTGCTTTCCTAAAAAAAAAAAAAAAAAATCTTGCTTTTTTCCCACTTTCCTGAGATTTAAAAAAGTTCAGTTACAGATTTGCTGTTCTGAACTGTTTGTAAGTTTCTTGGAGGCCATTGTTTGCTTGGGCTAAAGGGAAGTCTCTGTGTTCATCAGTGGCAGTGATAAATATTGAGCAGCCTGCCTGCCCCTGTGGGAGTGGTTACTGCCTTGAAACTGTAGTTTTATTGGCCATTTTGGGTCAATTCCTAACTCCTTGATCTCCCTCTCTTAAAACCCTGTTTTGCGCGGTCTTGTGCATTTTTGCGCATAGTGCAACATCGGGCAGTGCCGCCTAATTGGGTTTAAACTATTCCTGGCTCCACAAAGTCTGCTCTTCACTTTTTCCCTTAGAACTGCTCTATCTCTCAAATTAAACACCATATTCTTATTCTAAGGCCCCTCACTGGTCCAAATAAGTAATCTTACAAGTTAGCACTAATAAACTATAAGCACTACTTACTCTTATACTCTCTACGATTACCTTGTCCCCTATTGGTCCATTTTAATTCAGTTCCCTATATTACTCTAGCATGTCCAAAGGTCAGTCAATGGTTTCCTCTCCAGTCCAGCTGGTGAATCTGGGAATTTTGAGGCAATGTTACAACTGTCTCATGTACACGGACAACCCTCTCCTCCTCCAAACAGGTTCAAATATATGTGAGAGATGCAACCATATAGCCAAACTGGAGGCTGAGCTCTCTCATCTCAAAACTGGTGTAACCAGTCAGGAGGAGGAGAAGGTAACCTCACACAACACAATTCCAGCATCACATAGTCCCACCACAACAGCGAACCAAACACATAAAAACACAAAAACATACTCGGAGGCTCTAAATAAAAATCTACCTAAGCAACAGAGACCTCCAAAGCAGACATCCAAGCAAACGCTACCCCAAAACAAAACACGTAGAACACATAGCACACAAAGTCAGTGTGCCAAGCAGTCACAGCCCTTAAGGCTGAATAACACACCTGATACTCTTGTAATAGGTGACTCTATTGTCAGACACACTGATGTCCTGCTCACCAGGCTGAATAAAGAGAAGGTCACAGTGAGCTGCATGTCGGGCGCTAGGATCCACCACATAACGCAAGCACTCAGGTCACTCCAAAGCAAATACAAATATGACTCAGTCATTGTACATGCTGGCTTGAATGACCTGAGATGTACCTCCCTCGACTACATGAAAAGAGACATAGAGGAGCTCTCTGATCATGTAGCCCAGGCCGGTATGACCCTGACCTTGAGCATCATCTTACCCTCACCTAGAATGATGCCACAGTATAAAGACAAAATGATCGATTTTAACAATTGGCTAAAATTTTGGTGTCATTCAAAGGGGATCCAGTGTCTGTCAGCCTGGGATGACATGCTCAACAAGCCACGTTGCTTCGCTAGGGATGGCTTGCACCTGTCACCTCTGGGCTTTCGGATATTGGCAAAGGCTCTTGCCACCCCCATAGTGCCTTTTTTAGGCAAGGCTCAAAAGTCAAACCCACCTCCATAGACAGCACAAGGAACAAGAAACTAAGGGTAATGCTGCTAAATGCCAGAAGTCTTAACCTCAAGATGCATGCACTCAAAGCTCTCCTCAGTATGGAGAACATCTATATCTGTGCAGTGACAGAAATCTGGCTCAAGGCTCCAGAGAGCACCCCAGCACTATCAGGTTATACCTCATGTCATGCTTTTCGGCCCCAAAACCCGGACCGAACCACAAAAGGAGGGGGAGTTTCCATATTTATCAAGGATATCCACACCTCCAGGTTAGTGGCATTGCAAGACTGCTTTTCAGTTTATAGCATCCTACAGACCACCTTCTCAAAGTCAGGAATCCAACTCGGCTTTCCTGAAAACATTGGAGAACATGAAGATCTCTCCGAACACCATTATATTGGGCGACTTCAACTACCCAAACATAGACTGGGAGCATTACTCAAGCCCCAGCACCTTAGCCCAAAGGTTCCTGGAATTTATAAACTCAAATGCTATGGAACAACTAGTCACCACTCCCACAAGAGGGGAAAACATACTAGACCTGATCATTACCAACATGGGGACTCTATGCTCCATACCAGAAGTATATCCCTCATTGGTAAGATCAGACCATAAATTAATTTCACTGGATATCCACATCCCGACCCCACCCCCAGCACAGAAAACCACAGTGAAAAACTTCTCAAAAGTGAACTTCACACTTCTCAAAACTGAAGTGGAATCCTTCAAGGCCCCAGGGCCAGTGGAAACTATGGGCCAAACTGCAGAATCCTATATAAATGCATTCTACGGACATCTCCAGGAATGCATGGATCATGCTATCCCAAGCAAAATCAAGACCCAATCATCCAAAGGCAGGCGTCCAGTCTGGTGGACCCCAGCCATAAATAAACTGTACAACAGAAGGAGGAAGCTACTACATGATAGAGCAAAGTCCCTAAAAGGGAAGGCATCTCTGATCAGTACTAGCAAAAAATTACGATCCCTCATAAAATCCTCCAAGGCCAGCTTCGAGAGAAAAATTGCACAGGACACTAAAGACAATCATAAGGCTTTTTTCAGTTATGTTAGGAACCTAGGATGCAAATCCCAGACTTGTTCTGAGTTGATTCTAAACGACAAAAAATACACTGAACCCACAGACATTGCCAATATCCTGGCAGACAGGTTCAGTGCAAACTTCTCCACCCCCCCCCCAAAAGAGCAAGTATCTATCCCGGCAGAGTGCAGCCTCCCAAACATCTCTGATGCTCAGGTGAAGGCCGCCCTCTCCAAAGCAAAAAACACTGCTTCCATGGGACCAGATGGCATCCCGGGTTGCGTCCTACATGAACTCCAAGAAGAACTAATCCCTCAAGTAAAACTGCTGTACAATCTCAGCCTCACTACAGGATATGTGCCCAAAGAATGGCGTACAGCAACAGTGGTTCCACTCCACAAAGGTGGTGCCTCTGCGGACCCTGGAAACTATCACCCCATAAGCCTGACTAGCCTAGTCTGCAAGGCTATGGAGAGGATCATCATGGAACTCTTAAACAAAGACATTGGGGACCTACAGGCACTAGATCCTACCCAATTTGGCTTCATCAAGGGCAGATCCTGCCTTTTGAACCTGGTCGACTTCTTCGAAACAGTCACCAAGGCCATAGATGAAGGGAAGGTAGTCCACACAGCCTATCTGGACCTCGCAAAGGCATTTGACACAATACCCCACTCGGGCATCATAGATAAGCTATCCAGCCTAAATATAAACCCCTATGTCACAAGATGGGTCGCAAACTGGCTCAAAGACAGAACCCACAGAGTCAGAGTTGCTGGAGCCATGTCAGACTCGAAACCGGTCACAAGTGGCATCCCACAAGGTTCTGTTCTGGGACCTCTCTTGTTCGGTATTTACTTTTCTGAGGTACAGGCCAACGTGGGAGGACTATGGCTCACCAAGTTCGCAGATGACTGCAAACTGGGCGCCATCAAAGACTCTCCAGATGACACAAACATCCTACAAAAAGGTCTCGCAGAGACGGATAACTGGTGCCAGAGCCATGGTCTAAAGCTAAATGCCAAAAAGTGTATAGTCATACCCTTTGGCAAAAACAATGTGCCCACAAATTACCACATAGGTGGTAACCCATTAAGTACAGAGAAAGTAATTACGGATCTGGGGACCCAAGTTGATAGTAATCTCTCCTTTGACAATCACATTGCCAAAGTGGTTAGAAAGACCTTCTACATAACCCACCTCATCATGAAAGGATTCACATCTAGATCAAGAGAGATAATCGTGCCCCTTTATTCATCCCTCATCAGGCCCATCATAGAATACAATGTCCCCTTTGGGATGTACCTTACCCGACACCTGCAGCAATTAGAAAGACCCTAAAAGTACCTCACCAGGAGGATCAAGGGACTCAAACAGATGCCATATGCTGCTCGGTTAAAAAAACTCCAGCTCTACTCAGTTGCATACCGCCTACTTCGAGGTGATCTATGCCTGACATATAAAGCTATGTCCAACCCAGAATTAATGGACATGCTCCACCTCAGTAAATCTAAATCCCTTAGAGCCACGCTCGAGGGACTTGAACCTCAGCACAGAAATAAATAGAACATGCTGGAGGGACAGATTCATAACCCAGAGGCTCCCTTCGCTCTGGAATAGAATTCCAATTCATGTTAGGCAGAGCACCTCACTGACTCTCTTCAAGAAGAATCTTGATGAGTGGATGGGGGATCGTAGGTTTGTCCCTGGGATTACTTCCGTGTCACTATTAGACAGAGGCACAGTAAACTAAACTTTAAAAAGGGCACAGTATACTCAAATCAAGGGGTGGCGTAAGCCAAACACAATTGGGCTAGGCTTATAAATGCCCCAGGGCAGATACCCTAGTATGAACCTATGAACCTATGAATTGTAAAAATAGCTAGGTATTTAGTATAAGCAAAAACCACTAAAACAGCTACAGAAACAGGAAAGTTTATTCATCTCTAGTGCCTCGGCAAATGTCTTCTGGGAGTGCATGCAAAATTAAGAACACACATTAAATATACTTGCCAATCAACACAATGAAATAAGATCAATTAATCAAATACTTCCAATTAAAATCTGTGTTTAACCCTTTAGGGGCCAATGTATCGTATTTTAACATGAACACAGCTTCTTAGTATAATAGCTTATCGTTCAAAGTAGTCAGTTCCCCCAAACCCACAACAATATGCTCTAAAACACAACCTCAAAGTAATCTAAAGGCACTGCAGTGATACTTTTCAAAATGGAGAGCTAAACAGCTATCACAACATTTGCTCTTTATGTCTCTAATATGTTCCTGAAATCACACCTTATAGATTCTCTGGCTCTCCCCAACATAAAATTTATCACATGGGCATTTAAGAATATAACTAAATAAAAAATGGAAAAACAAACAAAACAAATCCTGCAGCCAGAAAAAATGCCTTACTTTTGAAAATAACATTTCTTTTTTGCGCTTTCATCACCTTTCATTAAAAGAACTTCTTCAGACCAAGAAGTTTCAAAAGTACGTCATTTTTTCTGGCTACAAGATTTGTTTCATTTAAGAATATAAGCAATACTAGCAGTTTTACAAGAAAAACTTTGACTGGGGCAAAAGTTAAAACCATTAATTTTAGGAAAGGTATTAACAACATAGGAACAAGCTGAACAAGCCCCACATGGAAATATACCCTTCCTAGAAAGAATTAACCTGATGACCCTAATATCTGGTGATCTAAATTTACTATGAACCACTGAATTATCTATACTATGCCCCTTCTTATATGAAATTGAAACTATATATTTATTATAAGCATCTTCTCTAGCTATATATTCAAAGATTAATGAAATAGGCGGTTATTTATAGTAAGAGGTATAACCAGGGGCAGGAGCAGTTGTAGTTAGAGATGAGATAGGTGTCCATTTATAACAGGAGTACTAACCAGGAGTGCATGAACAGGAGCAGTGCCACTGCTTGGTAATGTGTATTTTAATGTAGACTTGAAGTTGGGGTATGTTGTTACCTGTTTTATTGTAGTCAAAAAGCTATTCCGGAGGTTAAAAACATATCCTAAGAAAAGAGATTTGCTGCCATTTTGGGCTGTGTGAATTTGGGCTATAAGATGATTCTTAGACCCATCTACTGCAAAACTTCTTCAATGGTATACTCAAGCATGAAATTTCAAGTCTAATTGTGGTTATACATTCTTGAATGTTGCTTTTAGCAGGACTTATTAAAGAATATGTTCTATATTTTCCCAATTTTATATTAAATGATTGATTCAATCTTTGAGCTTCCATCTCTAGAAAGGCACTTTTAAGAGTAAATTTATATTGTAGCATACTATGCCACACAGACATTTTATCATAATGTCCATGCACATATATTTCTAAGACTGAGGCAACAATGCCTTTTATACAGTATCCTATTGCCTATCATATCATAAATCAGTGTGCCCCATGAACACCTGTAAGCATAGTAAAATGTTTGTTGTTGTTGTGTCTTTCGATTTTTTCCGGTTAGGGGTCGCCCACAGCGGAACTCCGGTCCGCTAATTATTGGCAGTGGATTTTTACATGCCGAGTTGCCAGCCCTGACGCACAACCTTCAACGAAGGTACGCCCATTCACACATGTCTTCACACAGAAGACGCTCTAGCTGAGAATCGAACAGGACAACGTCTTACTGTGAGGTGACAACGCTACCGCAGCACCACCACCGCAGTTCAATATTGTCAAAAAATCCAGGTTCATTTATTTCCTATAATATAAATTGTATCTGTGAGCAAACTGAAATTCTGAGGGGTGAGATAATATGAAAAATGGTATTATTACAATTGTTTATCTGGACATTGCTAATACGTTCAATACCATCTTACACTCAAGTATTGTAGATAAACTCTCCCAGTTAAATGTCAGTCCCTATGTAACTCACTGGATAGTCAAATGGTTCACAAATAGAACCCAGCAAGTTAGAGTGGGTGGCTATACCTCCTCAAAAATGCCTGTTACTAGTGGTGTACCCCAGGTTTTATTCCTTGAGCCACTCCCCTTTGGCATTTATTTCTGGGAGATCAACTCTAATGTTAAGGGTTTGTAGTTCGCCAAGTTTGCAGAATAGTGTAAACTTGGTGCTGTCATATACTCCCCAAAGAGCACCAAGATATCCAAGAGGGCCGGTCCCTTAAAATAGCTAGATACAAAACCATGGACTAAAACTAAATGCAAAATAATGAATAATCATATCCTTTGGCAAGAATGGCTCCCATTGTAACTATCACATTGATAACATGCCTAAACATTGATCCCACAGTTAGGGATCTAGGAACCTATGTCGACAATGAACTGTCCTTTGATCACCATTTTTCACTGTTGTAAGGGAGTCCTTTTTCACTGCCCAGCTTATACTTAAAGGCATTGTATCCAGATTTAGGGATGTAATTGCTCCACGGCTCTTGGCATTCATTAAGCCGGTCATTGAGTATAATGCCCCTATCCTAACAACTGTCACAACAGGAAGAGCCTAAATTGTAAAAACTAAGTCGACACTCTCAAAGCCTTGTCCCACTTCTCAGTATCATACAGGATACTGACAGGTGACCTCTGCCTTGCAAATAAGGCTTCAACAGGCCTTATTCTTTCAGACCTATTACACATTCACAAGTCCAATACTATCATAAACACCCCCTCTAGGGATCTCAATGTCTTCTGCAAATTAAATAGATGTTGCAGGATAGTTTTTTTCACAGAGAATACCACTTCTCTGGAATTATCATCCACTACACATAAACCAAAGTAGTTCTCTTAGTCTACTGAAATGTAATTTGGATGAATGGATGGGTAACTGAAAATTCATCCCGTGTTTAGCACCCCTATCCCTCATCAATAGGGGAAACATGTAAATGTCACAACATATCATTATTCAGTCTATCTGTAGAATATTTCTATGCAAAATATAAGGACCAAAAACTACCATGGGGATGTAAGACTATGCTTCTAAAGATCCTCACAGATCAATAGCCTAGTAAGTACCTATGAACCTTGAACTTTGCTTCATTAAGAGTGATAATGGCACTTTGGTGTACTGAGTATTTTATTCTCATGGAGTATGCATTTTTGACAGTAAGCTGGCAACCTTTTGTTTCATGTTGATGTTTTAAAACATATGTATATTTGCAGATGTTTTCTTTATGTTTGCTTTCCATTAATACAGCGTCATGTCTTGATGTTGTAGCATCACATTCAGTACTCAGTCTTTAACGTGTTTCCAGATTGTACCATATCCACAGGTTCAAATATGAAATGTCATTTCTGTGTATTTTTCCAGTATATTACAGTCACAATGAAAAACTTTAGAGTTCTAGAAGTTACCCCTGCTGACTTGCAGATATATGAATTTCAGAGACATAATTTCCTTTGACGTGAGATACACATCTTACTCTGTTCCAGGGGCATATTTCTGGATCAAAGTAAGTTCTTTTCTGTGTTTCCTAATTCCAAATTGTACACTGTCAGAGGTGACAGTCTGTTTTCTTGCTTGAAAAGTATAAAAAACTGCACCTCTTGTCTATCAGCTAGCAATCAGTCATCATTTATTGTATCAGGGATTCAATCAACTCTTTCTGTTGGTCTTTCATTTTAAATCATATAAGTCTCTTTCCAGAAACTCTTAATAGTATGTAAATTCACTGCCCATAGAGTTTAATTGGTTGGGTACTGTTTTAGTGACATTCTTTACAAAAGTAACAAAAGTATACTTTGAGGAATTAGCTTTTGACAGTTTGTTATGGTTAATGTAGGCCAACTGACACACACCCCAGATTCCAGAATTATAGATGATTTACAAAAAACATTCAGCTAAACAGTGGCATATTCTGAATTTTTACATTTTTAAATATAGAGAAAATGTTAAGAGTCTGAGTTTCAAATATCATAAAGGGCATGAGTGTCGGTTCCATCGTGTTACAGAGATACACCATTGAATGTGTCTGATAAATGTCTTTCTTTTACATGATTGTGTAAGATGATAGGTTCATTGGTTCATAGGATGTTGCTAAGTTATTGACCCAAGGGTCCTTACAAGCCTAGCCATTAAATACCAATATAACACTAGATGAGAGATATCGTCTCTGCCCAAGGTTTTTCTATTAATGACTACCTATGTCCAGGAGAGAAGCCTGGGCAATCCCCGGCAGAAATTGATGGTTTCCCATCCAGTCATCCGGGTTATGCTTAAACAGGGTCATGGAGGTGCTCTGCTTGATATGGACTGGAAGCTTGTTCCAGAGGAGTGGCAACCTCTGAGAGAAGTAACTGTCTCTCCAGCAGGTCCTATTTGTGTTGCAGGCAAGATTGAGGTCCCTGGAACAGGTGACATTAATCCCATTTGACTTATGGAGGTGCAGCATTTCCATTAGATTTGGGTCAGAGATAGCCCTGTAAACCAGACAAAAGTCACCTCTAAGTAGTCTATACGCTTTTACTAAGTACAGCAACAGTGACTTTAGTCTGTCCGTATAAGACAAATTTTTTTTAGTTTGAAATCTCTGAGGTCTCTCAAGTTGCTGCAGGTCTCTGGTACAGAACATACCAAAGGGAGCATTATATTCAATAATAGGCCTTATGAGGGATGAGTACAGGGGAGTTATAACCTGTTTTGCTTTTGAGGTGATGCCTTTGCTAATCAGGTGACCGACATAGAATGCCTTCCTCACCACAGCAGAAACATGATGATCAAAGTTAAGATCACAGTCAACTTATGTTCCCAGGTTTCTCACTATTGAATTGGTACTTAGGGTATTATTGTTTATTTGATAATCAGCAGGGGCATTGTTTTTACTGAAGGGAATAATATTACATTTTTTCGCATTTAGTTTAAGACCATGGCTTTGGCACCAATCACTGGTCTGTGTAAGCCCCTTTTGAAGTACACTAGGGGATGCAATGATAGTACCTAATTTGCAGTCATCCACAAACTTGGTTAGCCACAGCCCTTCCTTTTTGGCCTGGACTTCTGAGAAGTTGTTGTGTCTTTTGGCTTTTCCCGGTTAGGGGTCGCCACAGCGGAACTCTGGTCCGCTAATGATTGGCAGTTGATTTTTGCGTGCTGAGTTGCCAGCCCTAATGCACAACCTTCAACGAAGGTAGGCCCATTCACGCAAGTCTCCATGCAGAAGACGCTCTAGCTGAGAGTCGAACCGGTCAGTGTCTTAAAGTGAGGCGACAACGCTACCGCAGCACCACCACCGGACTTCTGAGAAGTATATGCCAAAAAAGAGGGGGCCCAGCACTGACTTTTGCGGGACCCCACTGGTGACAGGTCTGCTGGTAGAGGTGAAGTCTCCCACTTTTACTGAGTGTTGTCAAGCTGTGAGCCAGTTTGCAACCCACTTGACAACATGGGGGTTGATATTTAACTGGGTTAGTTTGTCAATGATGCCCGAATGTGGGATAGTGTTGAAGGCATTAGCTAAGTCAAGATAGGCTGTGTGCACGGCTTTGGCCTCGTCTATGGCCCTGGTCACATTCGTGAAGAAGTCCACCAGGTTTAGCATGCATGACTTGCCCTTGACAAAACTGAACTGGGACTGATCCAGGGTTTGGAAGTCACCTATATCCTTATTTATGAGGTCCATGATGGTTCGTTCTATTGCCTTACTGATGTGGCAGGTTGGCTGGTTAAACTTATGGGTCTATAGTTACTTGGGTCTGTTGCCAAGCCACCCTTGTGGAGGGGGATAACAGTCGCTGTTTTCCATTCAGTGGGGACAAAGCCAGTACTCAGGCTGTGGTTGAATAGAGTGCCTAATGAAGTAGACAGTTCTTGTTTTAGAACATTAAGAATGCAGCCAGGAATGCTATCTGATCCTATGGAGGCTGTGTTCTTAGCCTTGGAGAGAGCATTGATGATTGCTGTTTGGAGTTGCAGGGAGGAGCAGATGATGAAGACATGGTTTGTGGTATGCTGGGGGGGGGGGTGAAATTTCCACCAAACCTGTCTGCTAACAGGTTTGAAATTTCTACAGGGTCAGTGTGTTTGATGCCATCCACAATTAGTTCAGCACTCATCTGAGTCGTACCGTTTAGGTTGCAGATGTAGCTGAAGAAAACCTTATTGTTGTCCATAGCTATGGTTGCTAAATTTTTCTCATAGCTGCTCTTTGAAGATTTTGCAAGTTGTCTTATTTGCTTGTTTAGTCTGAGGAGGGTGCTCTTCCAGTTCTGGGATCTCACTTTTGCGCTTTAAGACAGCAGCTTCGTTTACTTATTGTATAATTTATTAAAGCTAGATGTCCACCAGGATAGTTTGTTTTTTTCTTGAGGATCTTGCTTTAATCCTGTCTGGCATGGCTGTGTCTATACATTTGTGTAGATGTTTATATAGGGCATCAGTGTATACCTTAGTATAGCCATCAATGCCATCTGTGGAAACTGGAGTTTGGAAGTCAATTATACCTTCCCTTAGGAGGGTATAGTTAGCTTTGGTAAAATTTTTTAGCTTGACTTCTTTTGGCAGGTCTGGTGCTATTGTTACTTCAAAAATTACTGATTTATGGTCAGATTTAACCAATGCGGGCCCTGCACTTGAGACGTTGTATTAGTCACTCAAATTGGTGAAGAACAGGTCTAGAATATTGGAGCCCTTTGTGGGGTGGTGCACTATTTGTTCCAGGGTATTTGAGTTAACAAAGTCCAGGGACTTTTGTGCGAGTGAGCTTGGGCTCATATAATTTCCCAAATAATGGAAGGATAGTTGAAGTCAAACATGACCTGGATGTTAGGTCTAAATGAGCTGTATGGGTATCTTGATTTATGGAATGGAACCTATAATTGATGATGACCTGAAGGGGGGGGGGTCTTACCCACAGTAATTTGGACTTGGTGTAGCTCCATAAAGTTTTCTTGTCTAACCAGTCTAGAGGTGTAATTATCTTTAATGAAATACATACTGCACCTCCTTTGGTTCTCAAACCTTCAATTTACAGTCTGGATGTGTGGAAGGCCAGGGTACTTTCTCCAGCTTTGAGCCAGGTTTCTGTGACTGCACAGATAGCTACATCTTCCAGGGAGTGGAGTGCTTCCATAGAGTGCAGTTTCTGATTTAAACTCCTAGCATTTAGCAGCATGACCCTTAGTTTCTTTCTGTTTGATATTTTCATGTTGGGAATGTTGTTGTTGTGACCCTGCCTAAAAAGGCATTATGGGGAAGGCAAGTGCCTTGGCCAGCAACCGAAAGCCTAGAGATGCCAGGTGAAGACCATCTCTGGCAAAGCAGCGTGGTCTATCCACCATGATGTTCCAAGGGTGACAGGAACTGGATCCCCTTAGAATGGCACCAGAAACTAAGCCAATTATTGAAGTCAATCATTTTCTGTTTATATTGTGGTATCATCTTAGGCAAGGGTAATCTGCTGCTCAAAGCTAGGGACACACCCACCTGGGACACATATTCAGAGAACTCAATCATGTCTCTCTTCATATAGTTCAGAGGGGTACATCTCAAGTTATTCACACCAACATGAACTATGACAGAGTCATACAGGTACTAGTTGTTAAGAGACTTGAGTGCATGTGTGATCTGGTGAATCCTTGCACCAGACAGGCAGCTGACCATAACATCCTGCTTGTTCAGCCTGATGAGTGGGGCATCTGTATGTCTCACTATAGAGTCACCTATAGCTAAAACATTTGGAATAGTTGTGCATGGCCTTAAGGGCTTATTTGGTGAGACATAGATGCTACTGTTTTTATGTGTATTGGGTGCTTTGGGTGATGTGTTA
This sequence comes from Protopterus annectens, assembly GCF_019279795.1. Lineage (NCBI taxonomy): Eukaryota > Metazoa > Chordata > Ceratodontiformes > Protopteridae > Protopterus > Protopterus annectens. The sequence goes on from NC_056735.1 coordinate 1,610,928,798, forward strand.
GTTGTAGCATGTTTGTATTTTGGAGGGCTCTTGTGTTTAGGTAAGTTTGTGGAGAGTACCTCTGCATATGAAGGTTTATATGCTGGGTGCATATTATGAATAGACGTTGTTGTGTATGAGCTGACAACCTGTTTAGTGTTGCTGTTCTATGCATAAGAGAGCAGTGATTCCAGATTCATAGTGTAGGAGCATCTCTCACAAATTGTACTTGAGTGATTTAGGAGTAAGGGGCTGTCAGTGTACATGAAGCAGTTGCTACACTGACTCAAAAAAAATGTCCACCAGGCTAGCAGCAGAACAGAGGGAAACTGGCAGTCGATAATGCAAGGTTTGAACCTGGTACTTCAGCAGATAAAGAGAAAAAGATGGGGCTATCAGGCAGGGAGCTATTTTAGGGTAACTAACCAATGGGGTGTACATTAGGAGGTCTATAAAAGAGGGGGATCTACAGGGTCAGATGTTGATAGGTAAGAGGTTAAATCTCTGCTGGGTGGTTCACTGAACAGCTGAGAGCTATTCAAGAACTGCTCTGCTAGAAATCAGCTGCTTTTAAGGGAAAATACTACTACTGGTGCTTTTGCATCTATAACCACCAAGAGTTACCCCCTCTGCTCAGTGGTGGATGATGGTGCACTACATGCATGCAAAAGCTAAGCAGCTAATACAAAGAAACCAATGAAAAAGTTCAAACTGAGCCCTGCACCAATGAAATAGCTCAAACTGAGTCCTGCATCAGTTAAATAGTTGAAACTGAGCCCTGAATCAGTAACCTTCAATTAGATAGTTCTACTGTACGCTCCTGCCACAAGGAAACAGGGGGCTTCTCCAAAAAAAGATGTCCTGATTTTTAGTGCTAAATCTACAAACAGAACTGAATTTAGCCAATCTGAATCTACTCTATACTACACTCAACAGAAGTGCAACAGAACAATGTAAAAAAAAAAGCAGGATAGATTTTTTAATTAAAAAAGCAACAGTGTAAAAAGCATAGTTTTTCTTGAATTAATAATAGCAGCAGAATAAAACAGCAGAAACAGATCCCTTCTTAAATTAAGTAAAAGCAGCATTTGGTGTGAAATACAGTCAAAGTGCAACAAATGCAGAAGTAAAATACAGTGCAAAGCAGAAGCAACAGTACATTTTTTAACTACTGAATTATAGTCACAGTATATAAGAGAAGTGCAAAGAAAAATACCCTTTTATGGGTTTTCCATCTCAGAAAGACCAGGTAATCACCTACAACCACTAGATGAATAATCTCAGTCCTCCTAATATAAAAGCACAGTGAGAGAGTGTCCAGATTGAAGTGTTACCACAAACAAACTTAAAGATATGGGTACAACAGTGTACCTTAAACAGCTCATAAAAGTGTGATATTTCAATAAAAGTACTTCACTTTGTATAAATGAGCCAAGAGCCACTCAACTGTACAGAATTTATAAAGGCAATAAAAACAAGATAAGCTGATTAATAAGCTCTCCACCCAATAAATCTACAGGCAGAAATCTCAAGTGTTTACTCAACCTAGACAGACCAGGCTACCTTCCATTAGATGCAAAATCCACTGACCTTGATAAGAAAACAAGTTCTTGCTAGAGTGCAAAAATACACTACATTATCCAAAAGCTAGCTAGATAATGAATTCAGATGAAGTAAATCAGTACAACAGAAAATAAGAGACAAAATACACTTTTCCATATAATCACAAGGAAAGGCAAAGAAATAATTCAGATGAAAAATTCAAGATAACAGCAAAGTAGAAAGGAAGGAGCTTATTAAGCTCAATTTACAGTATGGGTGGGAAGCTTAAAATCACCAGGTTTAAAAATAAGACAGACAAATGGGAAGGTCAGTGGGAAAGCCTAGCAGGGAATCATACACAGTGCTATAACTTATGCAGGCTTGAAATCCTTCAAAGACAACGCCCCAGAATTTCACTTTGCATTTAAGTATCACTCAGGAGACAAATCACATTAACCAATAAAAAGCATATGAAATATGATCCTAGATAATATAAGTACCTGTCACTCATAAAAAATAAAATCACCAGGCCAATATTTGTTAAAACAGAAAATAAAATGGAGCAGGTAAGACAAAAAGCAGCTCTATCAGTCAAATACAAAAAAATATAGGTTTACTTTCAAACCTAGCAAGGAATCACCAGCTGTACTATACCTTATGCAGGCTTGAAATCCTTCAGACAAAGACAAAGGCCCAGAGTTTCACTTTGTATTTAAGTATCACTCAGGAGGCAATTCAAACTAACCAATGAAAAAACAGGTGAAATATGACCCTAGGTAATTTAAGTACCTATCTCTCACACAGAATAAAATCACCATGCCAATATTTCTTAAAACAGAAAACAAAATGGAGCAGGTAAGACAGAAAGCAGCTCTATAAGTCAAAGACAAAAAAGTATAGGTTTTCTTTCTCACCCAGCAGGGAATCACCATCAGTGCTATACTTTTTTCAGGCTTGAAATCTTCCAGACAAAGACAAAGGCCCAGAATTTCATTTTGTATTTAAATATCACTCAGGAAACAATTCAAATTAACCAATGAAAAAATATTTGAAATATGAGCCTAGATAATTTAACTGTCTGTCTCTCACACAGAATAAAATCACTAGGCCAATATTTCTTAAAACAGAAAACAAAATGGAGCAGGTAAGACAGAAAGCAACTCTATCAGTCAAAGATAAAATATATAGGTTTATTTTCTCACCCAGCAGGGGATTATCAGCAGTTCTATACTTTATGCAGGCTTGAAATCCTTCAGACAAAGACCCACCGTCCTTCCAATGTGCCTGTTTATGTTATTTACCTGTTCTCATGATTTTCTGGGTGATTAGATTTATTTCTTTATTTATTTTTATTTTATTTTACATTTGTTACCCAGGAAAGTCCATTTCAACATGTGTCCTTTTTCAGTGGAGGCCCGGGGAGAAAAGCTCTGCAAAATCATGCAATACAGCATAGACAGTACAGTGTATAGTTGCAACATATTAGAAAAACAATAAGTTGATGCTATTCTAATATATAAAAAGTATTTGTTTTAAATCATAAATAGTTATGCAGGAGATTGAGTAGGAAATTTTTGTAAGACTATATACAACAGAGAGGATCATATGAGAGAAATACTTTCTGAGGGGTTGTACTTAGTTTATTTTAGCAAGTTTTTAAGTAAGGGAGTATAGATAAGATGAGACATACGTAATACATAGAATGGAGTTTAGATATAGGCATTAAAGCTTAAGGAAATGTTCTAGAGTAGAAGTGAGGGATATAAGGAGGTGGTAGGAGTCTAACCTGGGCTATGGCAGGTGCATTACCAGGAATTTGTAAGGTGGGTTTTTAGGAGTTTTGTAAGCTGTTTGGGTGAGGAGGCATTCATAAGTGGGATGGGTAGAAAGTTCCAGAGTTTGAAGATATAGTAAGAGAATAAGGCTTCGCCTGCTGAGTTTTTTTACTTTGGTGACTTGGAGGAGTAGATTGTTGTTTGAGTGAAGGGATCTGGATGCTAGGTATGGTTGAATTATGTTTTTAGGGGCTGGGTTTTTTTCTAGATGGTGGAGGATTTTGTGGGCTAAGGTTAATTGATTAAATTGAAGTAAGAGAGGGAGTTCAAGCCAGTCCAGTTGCTTGAGAGATTGACAGCGGTGGGATTTATAGTGGACATTTGTGGCAAATTTGCAGATTTTGTTATAGCATATTTCAAGCTAGGTGAGGTCGGTTTTACGGAGGTTTGTTAGGATAGGGGATGCGCATCAAAATGTCGATAGCAGGTGTGTTCTAGCAATTGTACTTTTTGTATTTTTAATTAGATATTGTTTATTCCTGTAAAGGAGACTAAGTTTTTTTGTGTACTTTTTTAATGGATTGATCTATGTGGAGGTCAAATTTCAGGTTATTATCGATAATAACATCTAGAAGTTTGGTATGGGGGCTAGGAGTAATTGAGGTTTTGTTGTTAGAGAAGATGTGAAAGTTTGCTGAGGGAGGAGGGTTTCTGGTAGGGTAGAAAAGCGTAAGTTTAGTTTTATGTGGATTTAATAAAAGTTTGGAGTTTGTTAGCCATGTTTCAACAGAGAGGAAGGTGTCTTGGGTGATAGATTGTAGGTCATTAAGGGAAGAGGCAGAGCAGATCAGAGTGGAGTCATCAGCATATTGAATGATCTTGGCTCGGGGGGTCGCAGAGTGGAAGTGATTGGTAAATAGGGAGAAAAGAAGGGGACCAAGTATTGAGCCTTGGGGTACCCCTAAGGTGAATGGTAAGAAGGGTGAGAGGGATTCTTGCCAAAGAACAGTTTGTTGTCGATCTGTTAAGTAGCTTTGGAACCATGTTATAGCTGTGTTACTGAGGTTGTGGGAGGAGAGAATGTTTATGAGTTTGGGGTGATTGACCATGTCAAATGCTTTTGACAGGTCCAGGAATATTGCTGAGATGATCTGAGAGTTGTTTCTGAGCTGATTTATAGTGTTTGTGAAGGATAGAAGAGCTGTTGTTGTGCTATGGACAGGGCGAAAGCCATGTTGAGTGTATGATAGGAGGTTGTGAGTTAATAGATAATCCATGAGTTGTGAGTGAATGACTCTTTCAAGGATTTTAGATAGGGGAGAGAGGATGGCTCCTTTGTGCAAGGGTATGATGTGTGATATTTTCCAGACAGTGGGAACATAAGACTCAGTGATGGATCTATTTATAAGTAGGGCTATTGGGTGGCAGATTGCTTCTGATGCTAGTTTTAGATAGTCTGCAGGGAGGTTATCGGCAGCTAAGGTAGTTGGTTTTAGTTTATTTAGTAGTTTTTTGATGTGATGGGTAGGGATTGGTTTTATTTTGAAGAGGTTATTGCAATTTTGTGGGGGTATTGAGGTTTGCTTCTGGGGGGGGGTAGTTATTGTGTTATTTAGATTGTTTGCTAAAGATTGAATGGATTCTGTAAAGTAGTTGTTGAACTGGGTGGTGATGCCTTCACAGCTGTCAGCTGTATTAGACATAGGTGTTGTATTTTTACCTGGTTGTAACAGATTGTTTACAGCTGCCCAGAATTTTTGTGGTTTATTTTGATGTTTGATTTGGTTGTTGTGGTAGAAGTTAGTTTTGTCAGTTTTAATAAGTTTCTTAGCTTTGTTTCTGAGTTCCAGGAAAAGTGGTTTATTGGTGTTGGTTTTGTTCTTATGGAACTGTAACCAGGCCTTGTCCCTGTCTTTGAGTATTGCTCTGGTTTCTTTAGTTTACCAGGGTGTGTAGTTGGATTTTATTTGAATATTTCTAGTTGGCGCATGGGAATTGAGAATCTCAAGGAAGGTGTTATTGAAGGAGACTACTGCCTCATCTAGTGGTAGCAGTTTGAGATGCTCCCAGGAACAGTGTTTAACATTAGAGATAAATTTGTCTGGATTAAATTGTTTTTTGCTCCTGATTGTGTGGTAAGTAGTTGGATGAGGTATTTGGTTTCGATTTCTTAAGAGAAATGTTGGGCAGTGGTCGCTTGGGTTATCAGGTAGGGTACATGAGTGGGTTGCTAGGTGGAAGGAATTTATTAGTATCCAGTCCAGTATGGATTCACGTTTAGAGGTTTTATTGGTTCTGGTTGGGGCTGAGATGATTTGGGTATAGCAGTACAGGTTGATGTGCATAGTGGGATTTGGGGAGGAACATAGGAGCCAGTCTGTTAAATTCCCCCATTAAGATTGTCTCCTGAAGGAGGGATAAAGTACACCACTGCAATAGGTTTTCCAGAGTGGAGATGTTGTTACCTGGTGGGATGTATCCACCTACTATATTAAGATGTTTTTTGGGGTTGATGGTTAATTTGGCTATAATTAGCTCGGTATTTGCGATGTCTGGTGGGGAGGCATGCAAGAGTTCAACTCTTAGATGGTCTTTGCATAGGATGGCTACACCATTTTGTCTGTTCTGTCTTTTCTTAGGATATTATAACCTGGGGGGCTGATTTCATTGTTGCTGATGTAGATATTAGTCTTTTTCTTCAAACAACTATTAAAATCCACAAAGAACACAGTTCAATTTCTTTTCTACATCTAGTGACATTTTTGCACTCAGAGGTATATCATTTCTCTTCTCTCCAAACCCTGTATGTCTGCTGAAACTGGCACCTTTGGGTGGTCTTTACTGGGCTGCAACTCTAGGCCTCATCCCCCCAACCACGCTGAAACACCACTATAAATGTACCTCTTTGCCCTTCCTGGCTGCTCTTTTTTATCTTGAATTCGAATAAAAAGATTAGCTACTTTTTTGTGTACGTATTATTCTTCAGACTTTAAGCTGTATTTGTTCCATGCATACCTGTCTGCTGAATTGTATTTGCTTTCTAAGTCATTAAAATTTTCTTAACTTATAAAGACAAGGTGTAATATTATTTGGTATTGACGACAAAAGCTGACAGCAACAAAGTGAAATTACTGGAAGCAACAAAGTTTTGGTTAATGCCTTTTCAGAGTTAAAAGCTTTCTCCAGTCAGTCTGTTCAGCTCACATTTTAATAGTGATTATAACTTTTAGCTTGTCAGTCACTTGTTAGTTTTATAGTATTCAAAAAGATTCAGAAGCAACAAAATCTTCATAAAGATAACATTTTCTGAAAAGAACTGTCTCTGTTATTATGAACATGATTCAAAGTTTCCAAATACAAACTGCCAGTTGCCGGAATATAGACACGCATTACACTATGGTGTAAGTTCAAATTAATTTGTTACAAAAAGTGGTAATAAAATATCTTACATATATTCACTGAGGGAAAATGCTCACTGCATCAGTCAACTAGATTTAAAGCACATATACAAAAAGTGTCTTCAAAAAGCTACATAGATATTGCGGTTAAACTACACATGGACACTGTAACAGTTGACAGTAATGTTTTGTCACTGGTACATTTAAAACTAACCAAGAAAGCATAGGAAAAGGACAAAGCCACTGAAGATAATGAAGCCAATAATTTTCCTTCTTTATTAAACAATTGGTTAAATTTAATTGGTTACATTTAAAACTAACCATAGATCAAGGTGGAACAACTTACAAAACCATGAGTTCTCGAACCACTCGCCACTCCATTTTGCTGGGTAAGGGGTAGACCCAAGGTCTTATTTACGCTAGACCCACATTGGCTCACATGATTACTGTTACCCCAAGCATTGGGCTGGTGCTGAATTTGTTGAATTAATTGTGTCGGTTTACCAGAATTGGAAATGTTTTCCATGGGTCCGCTCACCAACACAGGCTGGCCGACCAGAAAATAGACCAATAACCAATTGAAAACAAACAAACAACCAAGAAAGCAGAGTTACAGGACCAAGCCACCGAACATAATAAAGCCAATAATTCTCCTTCTTTATTAAATAATTGGTTAAATTTAATTGGTTACATTTAAAACTAAACATAGATCAAGGTGGAACAAGATGATTCAAAGCGTTGAAAATTATGCAAACAAGGTGTCGTGGAATAAAGATTTTCAAATGGTTGGAAACTGTAAAACGGCTATAAATATTTAGGAGACCCATGACTAAAAGCCACAATGTTATATTTAAGAGGGAAAAATATATGATATGAAGGTGTACCTTTGCAACTAGCCACTGAAACCGACAAATATCAGTCTGAAAAACAAAATTGTACAAATATTAAAAAAAACAAAATGTTGGATTTATTTAGAAAAGCTATGTTAAGATTAAACAGAAGAACTAGACTTGTACATAAAAGATTAAACATTCTTATAACACCTGTGGTTTTGGAGATAGATATGATGGTAAAATAAAAACATAATCTAAACTTTCTCATCAAGAAAAGTCAGAAAGAATGTTGAATGAGGGGGATGATCTTTTACTTGATTAATTGTTGGAATGTGCAGAATACTGAAAATATCTGAACTAGGCAAAGTATTAAAGATTAATATGCAACAAAATTAGTTTAGCAACCACTACACAGTTCTGAAAACTTCACAAAAAGTCCAAAACTGTACAGAATTAAGTCAGCATAGATTGTATGTAACAGTTCTATGTCCAGGAATTGTGGAGGCTGATATCTTCACAGGCCAGATTACTCCAACAAAATAAAGCTTGTAAGTAGAAATAGCAACCTAAATATGTGATGTTAAAAAAGGAATACTCAACTTTATTTAAATATCTACACAAAGCTTAAAGGCCCACTGCCCCTCACTGCCCAACATGCCTAACAGACAAGGATGCGAGAACATGAGCAGACCTAATATATCTGCTAGTACACAGCCCCGATCTCAAGATACACCCCCACTAACAGCACATACTCTCCATGAGTATGTGTTGAGGCTCCAAGTTTGCACATTATGTCTGAAATTCCTGAAGTTCACAAATTATAGGATCATAGGAAGTTACAAGGCTATTGGCCCTGAGGTCTTTACAAGTCTAGCCAAGAATTTAGCCCATGTTCCAACAAGTCAGCACTCCACTGTCCAGCAGGGACACAGGTGGAATCCCAGGAGGTGTATTTCCTGTTCCCCATTAAGTTATCCAGGTTGCGCTTAAAAGGGTTAATGAGGTACTCTACTTGACATGGAGAGGGAGTCTGTTCCACAGAATGGGGAGTCTCTGAGACACAAATCTGTCCCAACACCAAGTCCAATTGATGTCACAGACCAGGCTGAGTTTGCATGTGCAGGTTACTTGAGTGGAGCTTGACTTGTGGATATGCAGCAGTCCCATCAAGGTGGGGTCTGAGATTGTTTTGTATGCCACACAGAGGTCACCTCTGAGGAATCTGTATGAGACTGAGTAGAGGGACAGGGATTTTAGCCTATCTGTGTAGGGTAGATGCTTGAGGCCCTGGATTCTCCTGGTGAGGAGCCTCTGTGGTCTCTCAAGCTGCTGCATATGCTTTGTGAGGTACATGCCAAAAGGAGAGTTGTACTCAATAAAGGGTCTTATAAGGAAAGAATACAGGGATGTTATGACCTCTTTGTCCCTGAATGAGATACCCTTCTTAATAAGGTGGGCCATGTAGAATGCTTTCCATACAACAGAGGCAATATGGTGGTCAAAAGTCAGTTTGTTATTAACCTGGGTGCCCAATTCCCTCACAACTGATTGTGTGCTTAGGACCTTGTTATTAATGTGATAATTTGTGAGGATGTCACTCTCCCCAAAGGGGATGATGATACATTTTTTGGCATTCAGTTTGGGGCCATGTTTCTGGCACCAGTCATTTATTTGGGTGAGACCCTCTTGGAGGATGTCCACATCACTAGGAGAATTGATGACAGTGCCCAGCTTGCAGTCATCTGAAAACTTGGTCTTCCATAGCCCATTGGTTTTGGCCTGCACCTCAGAAAAGTATATCCCAAACAACAGAGGCCCCAAGACCAATCCCTGGGTATACCACTCATTACGGGTCTACTGCTTGAGGTGGCTTCCCTAATTTTGACTAGGTGGGTTCTATCAGTGAGACAGTTTGCTACCCATCTGGTAACATATGGTTTGATGCCTAGTTGAGAGAGTTTATCTATTATACCCAAGTGGGGAATAATATCGAAGGCTTTGGCGAGGTCAAGGTAGGCGGTGTGCACCATCTTCCCCTTGTCCATGGCTTTGGTGACTGTCTCAAAGAAGCCAACCATATTTGACAGGTATGACCTCCCCTTGATGAAACCAAACTGTGTGGGATTGAGTGTTTGGAGGTAGCCAATGTCCCTGTTAATGAGGTCCATGATAATCCCTTGCATGGCTTTGCAGATCAGGCTAGTTAGTCTGATGGGTCTATAATTTCTGGATTGGTGGATGCACCACCTTTGTGCATAGGGATGACAGTGGCTGTTCTCCACTCAGCTGGGATGAAGCTGGTACTCAGGCTTTGGTTGAATAGGGTGCCTAATGGTGCCGCAGATTCCTGCCTGAGTTCATGTAGGATGCAGTCAGGGATGTTGTCGGGTCCCATGGAAGCTGTATTTTTTGCTTTTGAGAGGGCAGTGATGATTTGCTCCCTAGAGATAAGGGGAGGGGGCAAGTGCTGAGGATGTCCTGATTTACTAATGGGGGGACAGAGGGGTGCAGTTTTTGTTACCCTGTCTGCCAGCAGGTTGGCTATATTTGTGATGTTTGTGTATGTGGTATCCTTGACCAATAGTTCTGACCAAATCTGAGTGCTTCCTTTGAGATTGCAGACATATGTGAAGAAGGCCTTATAATTGTCTTTAGTAGATGTGGTCAGTTTGGACTCGAAGTTTGCTTTGGAGGGTTTCACTAGTGCTCTTATTTGCTTGTTCATGCTAAGGAGAGTTTGCTTTGAATGGTCCTGGACAGCAACTTTTTCCTTTTATTATAGAGTTTATAATTTGCAGATATCCACCAGACAGATTTACTTATCCTTGTGGATGATGATTTTGTCCTGTCGGGTATTCCTGATTCCATGCAGCTATATAAATGCTCGGCTAGTACTCTGGTGTAGGTTTGGACATTTGTGCCATTTCCTAAAGAGGGGGAGGGAGGCTGTGAAGCTGTTTATACCTTCCCTCAGGAGGTTGAAATCAGCTTTGGAGAAGTTTTTATGTTTGACCCTAGCAAGGGGGGGGGTCAGGAAGATGGGGACTTCAAAAGTGACCACTTTGTGGTCAGACCTTACCAGGGAGGATGACACTGTAAGGATGCTGCAGTGGCTACTCATGTTGTTTAATACCAAGTCAAAGATATTATCACCTCTTGTGGGGGTGTCAACCAGTTAGTCCAAGGCATTTGCATTGACAAAATCAAAGAATCTCTGGGCATTTGTGTTATGGCATGAGTAGTTCTTTCAGTCTATGGTTGGATAGTTAAAGTCACCAGGATCAGGGTTAAGGGTTGAATCTTGATAGAGTCAAAGAGGTCCAGATAAGTGGAGTCGGCATCTTGAGTCAAAGTAGGGGGCCTGCAGCAAGCTATGACTTGAATAGGGGTCTTGCCAACAGTCAACTGCACTGGAGTGTCTCCTGTGCATCATACTGTTTGACCAGTCTGAAGGTGTATATGTCTCTAATATATATTGAAATTCTACCTCCTTTTGCTTTGCTGCCCATGGTTTGGGGTATAAATGTATGATAGGATGAGTAACCTGGTATGACTGGGGTGCTCTCTACACCTTTGAACCAGGATTTTGTGACTGCACAAATGCCAGCATTTTCCAGGGTTCCAGAGTTTCATGTTTAGACTCCTAGCGTTTAGCAGCATGACCTTCAATTTGCGTTTTGATGAACTTTTCATGTTGGTAGTTTTGACCTCATGGCATTGCCTAAAAAAGTCACTCTGTGGGAGCCAAGAGCCTTTGCCAGGACCCTGAAGCCCAAGAGAGACAGATGCAGGCCATCTGTGGCAAAACATCGTGGTCTTTCGATCATGTCTTCCCAGGCTGTCAGCTACTGGACCCCTTTGAATGACACCAGAAACTAAGCCAATTGTTAAAGATGATCATTTTCTGTTTGTATTGAGCCATCATTCTGGGTGATGGTGGGATGCTGCTTAAGGCTAGGGACATACCTGCCTGGGACACATATTCAGCGAGCTCGATCATGTCTCTCTTCATATAATCCAGGGAGGTACATCTCAAGTCATTCACACCAACATGGACTATGACAGAGTCATAACAGTACCTGTTGTTGAGAGACTTTTTGGACATGGCAGGGCCTGCTGCCCTACAGATTGAAAAAGGTTAGTTGCTTACCAGTATATTTTACTTTTATTTTGGAAAATATGTACCATGTGAGAACTGTCCTAATGTTCTTTCTTCTCTTCTGCTGGCAGAAGTGTATTTCTTGGTTGTGAGGTCCTTGCAGTCCAGACCATGGAAAAAATCTGCTAAGGTTGGTGTTTGTACATTTTCTGTGTGAATTTTTTGTGTATTTTAGTCTATTTCTTGGTTTTGTGTGCTAATAGTATTCGTTTTCCCACAGGCCCTTGTTGAAGAGCTGGATGAACACCAGGAACAATGGATATAAAAAGTGCACAGACCCCTGTTAAAATACTGGGTTTTGTGATATAAAAAAATGAGACCACAATAAATCATTTCAAAACTTTTCCCATCTTTAATGTGATCTATGGCCTGTACAATTCAATTGAAAAACAAGCAAATCTGTTAGGGGAAAAAAATATAAAAAATAAAAAAACGTACAATATGCTGGTTGCTTAAGTGTGCACACCCTTAAACTAATACTTTGCTGTGTGTGTACACCCTTAAACTAATACTTTATTGAAGTACCTTTTGATTTAATTACAGCATTCAGTCTTCTTGGGTAAGAGTATCAGCATGGCAGGTCTTGACTTGGGAATACTTGCCCACGCTTCCTTGCAAAAGCACCCCAAATATGTCAGATTGTGAGGGCATCTCTTGTGCACAGCCCTCTTCAGGTCACCTCACAGATTTTCTGTTGGATTTAGGTCTGGGCTCTGGCTGGGCCATTCCAAAACTTTAATTTTCTTCTGGTGAAGCCATTCTTTTGTTGATTTGAATGTATGCTTGGGGTCATTGCTGTGTTGAAAGGTGAAATTCCTCTTCATCTTCAGCTTTCTAGCAGACACCTGAAGGTTTTGGGCCAAAAGTGACTGGTATTTGGAACTGTTCATAAATCCCCCAACCTTGACTAAAGCCCCAGTTCCAAGTGAAGAAAAGCAACCCCAAAGAATGATACTCCCACCACCATGCTTCACCGTAGGGATGGTGTTCTTTTGGTGATGCAAAGTGTTGTTTTTCTGCCAAACGTACCTTTTGGAATTGTGGCCAGAAAGTTTAACCTTTGTCTCATCAGACCATAACACATTTTCCCATATGTTTTGGGTGACTTGAGGTATTGTTTTGCAAATTTTATCCAGGCATGGGTGTTTTTCTGTGTAAGAAAAGGCTTCCATCTTGCGACCCTACCCCATAGTCCAGACATGGAGAATACGGGAGACTGTTGTCACATGTAGTACACAACCAGTACTTGCCAGAAATTCCTGCAGCTCCTTCAGTGTTGTTGTAGGCCTCTTGGCAGCCTCCCTGACCAGTTTTCATCTTGTCTTTTTCATCAGTTTTGGAGGGATGTCCAGTTCTTTGCAACATCACTGTTGTCCCATATTTTATTCACTTTTTTCAAAAACATTTTTATTTTGTTTTCATTATAAACATACGCAGATGTACATATAACAAATACAATAAAACAATAACAAAACTATTTACAATATTTACATTCATCCATGATAAACAATCATTTTATCCATGAGAAGTTATCAGTATTTGTTCAAAAGGTTTTCCAATTTTTGCCATGCTATTTTTTTATGAGTAATGTTATGAGTTCTATAACAAATGGTTTGCAGTTCCTTTTTGCAAACAACTTTTGCTAAATTAATACATACTTTAAACATCAAATCTTGTCTACTTTTCCATTTCAAAGTAATAACTTTTCTGACAATTGCAAGAATTGACCAGAGTAACTGAATCTGAGATTTAGGCATTACATTAGATATAGGAAATTGAATAGGATCAGTGAGTTAGAAATATGACAGTTATCAGACCATAAAGCCTTTACAAAATATTTGAAGTCTTTCCAGTATTGAACAACATTTCTACATTCAATGAACATGTGAACCCAGTTGGCCTCTAGTAATTCATCACATTTCCAACATTTACTTTCACTTTTGAGTATAAGATTTATTTTATGTGGAGAGTAGAAACTCCTATTCATAAATTTCCATGTATACAATCTCCAATATAATGAAGAAGAGGTACCATACGTAGATTTCAATAGCAGTTTTTTGGATTCATCAGATATTTGTTCTCCATTAATCTTTGCATAGTATTTCCAAAAATCTGAGTCAAACCTTAGAGTGTCTTCTTTTAGTATCTTATAGATAGGAGAGATACTTAATTTCTGATCATCTATCTTTTCAAGACACCTAATAAAAAGCTGGATCAAACTAGGTATAGAGTCAGTCTCTAGGTTGATTGATACTCTCATTTTGTTTTCTATAAACTGCCGTAATGAGTGTATAAACAACCAACTGTCTTGGTTATTATCAAAACTACATAAAAGAGAGTTTAGTGGTTTAATACTCTTATTTTCAATAAACTGATGCCAGAATATCAAGTTATTTTCCTTTATTTTTTTCATTGCATTGATGTGGAAAGAATCTAGGCAATCTGGGGAGTATGCTATAAGGAATGCAAGAAATAGGAATTAGCATTGTAATTACAATCAATTATATTTTTAAAGTTATTAAATATTTAATTAATGCCATAAGAAAAATGATAAAACTTCTTATTAACTAAACAAAATTCACGTAAAAGCCAATAAACACTACTTATTCCTTATTGTTCCTTAAATTGATTTTCTATAGTTCTGACATCAGTTATATGAATCTCATGTATTATTTTCCATCCAGATTTATAGGTAGGTGAGATCCAATGTAATATTACATTAATTATAACTGATTTGGAATAAAGATCTAAGCTAAGGAATGCTATCCCATTACTGTTCCAAGCTCTAATGTGCCATTTATATGCAATCCTAGGTTTTAATGAGAACCATAACAATGTAAGTAGCATGGAATCTAATTTTTTAAATAAGTTTTTGGGAGGGGGTAGTATAAATGACTGTATATAAAACAAACTTTTAGGTAAAATTATCATTTTAATTAAAACAGAGCCTATCCTCGATTATGAAGAACATTGTATTCCATCTTTTGATTAGTTCATTAATGGTGGTTATTAAATTATTGTAGTTTAGTTTAACAGATTATTTAAATGTAGTCTTTATACTGACACCCAACTATTCTAATACATCATTCTGCCAATTAAACAGGCTATTCTCTCTTAAGTTTTTGTTGATCTTTTTGTTAACTAATAATGTTTGGGATTTATTATGATTAAATTTAAGCCCTGAAATTCTTTCACACTTGCTTAAGGTATTTATAACATCATGCAAAGAACCATCAATATCACCCAACGTTAACATATCATTAGCAAATAAGTGTATCTTAGGACAATAGTCCTTATTAACTTGAAAGCCTTTTATATTTTGCTTGTTTCTTATATATGTAGCAAAAGGTTCCATTGAAAGAGCAAACAATAATGGTGACAAAGGATATACGTGTCTAGTTCCCTTGAGGATTTCTAGTGGTGAGGATAGACATGATCCGATTTTCACATAAGCTTGTGCCTCACTATAAATTTTCATTAATATGTTGACAAAATCTGAGGAGAATTCAAAACCAATCAGAATTCTTTGTAGATAAGACCAACTAATAGAATCAAAAGCCTTTTCAATGTCTATGCTGATACTAGTTAGTTTTTTTTTTGTATTTGCATGCTATATCTATTAATGATAGTAATTTAATAATGTTATCTTGCACTTTTCTATGAAGAATGAACCCTGTCTGATCATTATGTATTAGATTAGATAATATTTTCTTTATCCTATTAGCTAATATTGTCATGAAAATTTTATAATCAGTGTTTAGTAATAAAATTGGCCTATATGAATCATAAGATTTGGGGTCCTTACCTTGTTTTAAAATGGTGGAGATAATTGAATATTTCCATGCTGGGGGTGTTATACATTTTTGCTTAACCATAGTAAAGACACTCATCATTTTCTTTATTATATATTCAAGAAAAATCTTATATAGTTCAGGAATTATTCCATACAGTCCAGGAGATTTATTATCTTTTAAAAGTTTTATTTGCTCTTTCACTTCTGTTAGTATTATTTGTTTATTTAATATGTTATTTTGTTGCATTGACACCTTAGTAGTTATATTTTCTTGAATAAAAGTATTTATTTCATTATTTGTCTCCAAAGTGGTGTGTTATTATTTATATCTTTATAGTAGTTTTTGAACACTTCTAAGATGCCCATTAAGTCAGATGTACTCTTAACTGAACCATCACTTTTAAATTTATCTCATTAATAAGATTTTGATTATTTTTTTGGATCTTACCTCTATTTTATGTAGATATTTAGGATTTACAGCATAATATTGTAATTTCAATTTTTCCAGATTTATGGCTACCTTATGATTCAGAACTTCTAAGTATTTTTGATTTAACTTTGTTATGTACTACTTTGTTATTTGGTTTTCCATCCATTTTTATCTTGTCTATGTTTTTTTGTAAGTCTAAAAGTTCTTTGTCCCACTCTCTCCTTTTTTTAAGATGCCAAGATTTTATTGTACCATATATATATATATATATATATATATATATATATATATATATATATATATATATATATATATATATATATATATATATATATATATATATATATATATATATATATATATATATATATAAACTTTAAAGGTGTCCCATAGTATAGTAGTATCAGTCACTTCACCATTATCATTTGTTTCCATAAACATGTCTATTTCTTTCATTATCCATTCTCTAAAGTCTTTTAACTTAATTATGTAAGCAGGAATTCTCTGTAGAAATCTTAAATCATCTGTATGCATAGTTAATGTAAAGTTTATAGCATTATGGTCTGATAGTGAACAAAGTCATTATAGATACATCACTTATTTTTGAGTATATATTATTTGATACAAAGACCTTATCAATGTTTGTTTGTGTACAAAACCAATATGAATAGTGAGTATAGAATAAGGAATAATGTTCTCTTAGACCATATATATCTTTAAGGTTCATATGGTTTGTAAAGTCATTTAACTTCTTGGCTTGAGATGTTAGTTTTATTTTACCATTTTAGAAGTATCATTGCCTGATAATAGGCAGTTAAAATCACCTGTTGCTATAATTTCCCCTTATGCATTTAAAGTAATCAGGTCCAGATATTTGTCACCATATTTAGTACTTAGTCCTGGTATCCAGTATGTATTAATCAAAGTATAATACTTCCCATTGATTACCAAAATAACCATGCTTAGCATTCCATCTGAAATTGTAACTATAATTCTTGGCATAGTATAAGTATTTTTCCATAGAATAAGAGTTCCCCTTCTCTTAGTCTTAAAACATGAATCAGTCAGAATGGTATAGCCATTAAATGAGTATTTTTGTAGCTCTTATTTTAATAGATGGGTTTCCTGTAAAACGATGATCTGGGCTTTATGCATTTTGATATATTTAAGCAAACCAGCTATTTTGATATTATTGTCCAAACCATTAATATTTAATGATAAACATTTATAAGTCATTGACTATAGTGTGTATGTTGTTTCTTACTATTTATAAACACATACATGAAACAGCTCACCTCTCCAACTCCAAAAGACACAAATTATCCATCTCTGCTTAGAATACAGTATAAAAACAAAAAAGAAAAGCATTATGAAAGCAACTAAAGAAATCTGAGTCCATGAAATATACATTAAAATGAGAGTGTCCAATATAACTGAAGTTATATGAATATGTCACATATAACAATAGCACCTCTGATAAGTAGATATGTCAGAAATACACAGCAGATCAAAGTATGTATAAACATTAGAAGCTGAAGATTAAGAAGATTGCCAATATTACAAAGACATTTCAAGAAACATCAGATGTTTTAACAATTTTGTCAGTCATCTATCTAACATTTTTCATGTAAGGATCTGTTGAATATATATATATATATATATATATATATATATATATATATATACATATATATATATATAAAACACTTATTACAAAAAAAGCCTCACAACCCTCTGTTTAGTTACTAAAGGTTTAGTTATGTAACATAAGTACGATGTTAATATACATAATGAGTTTTCTAATGCAGTTCCTAGTTCATTTGATGTCATTTAGTTACTAAAAGTGTCATAGAATCTGCAGAATGTATGCATCTATAAAAGAACATGAGTATTTTCAAAGGAGTTGAACACTTTTATCAGAACTAATTATTTAAAATTTAAAGTATTTAAGTGAAGGATAACAGAATTTCAAGAGAAAAGAATTCTAAATACAGTTATTTAACAAGTTCAAAAGGTCAAGTGATGTCATCACTGTTGTTTCCTCAAGCTGCAGCTTCATAAACCAAGTATCTAAATAGGCTCCTGCACAGCAGAGGTTGTCTCTAGAATCTCCACAATGAGAACAGTCACACAGACCACCAGTTTCCTCACAAAACATCAACATCATGAAAAAATTAACCCTTTCACATAAAAACAACTATTTAGAAGTAACACCAGCTGCCTCGAATCAGAAATAATTTTATAACATTTCAATCATTTACCCACCAATTAACCAGACCAGAGGAAAAAAGAACCTATATTTAGCAATCTGTAAAACACCATTAATGTACTGTATTAATGTTTATATGTGTCTAAATAAAGAGTCTAAAACATCTAGTTAGAAACCCTAATCAGAAACATATTGTTACCCCACCACTGACCCACTAGAAAAAATGCACTTTGGTATTAAGACAAATTATCCTATTACTGAAGAATTAGATGACGTATATCATTTGCAGTTATTTAAAAGGGAAAAGTATGTAAAGTACTTATAGTGGGGAAAAGAGAGAAAAGGAACATTAGTAACAAAAAGGAATAGGAAGAAAGAAGAGAGAGAGAGAGAGAGAAAGAGAGAGAATGTTATTTAAATACTTAGTACTATATGTAATTAGAAGAAGTAGATACAGAAAGGAAAAGAGAAAGTTAATAATAAAGATGATTCACATTACCTTACAGTATAGATATTTTCCAGAATCAAATATATTATGATTCATAAAACAAAGTATTTAAAATTAGAAGGAATTTATTAATTTATCCTTTAGTTTCTTAGTTTTGTTTGTTCCTTCCTTCACAGACCATCCATTTTTGTTGCCTGTCTCTTCAAACTCTGGGATGACCATTCCATTTCTGCTATGTCCGACAGTATATTCTTTTGTATAAATTCTACTGCTTCTTGTAGAGAATCAAATATCTTTACACCTTCTGGCAAGGTGATTTTTATTCTTGCAGGAAAAAGAATCTGAGCTTTAATATTGGCTTTTTCAAGGACTTAAAGAAACACACTCCTTTCTTCTGGATATGACTGTAGAGGTATAGTCATTGTCAAAACAAATAACTTTATTCACCCATCTTGATAAGGGAACTAATCCAAGCTGATTTCAGCACTAAGTACGTGTCTTGTGAGGAAAGAAATCTAACTATTATAGACCTATGGTTAGATGAACTCAGAGAATAAGCTGGATTTTCCAGGGACCGATGAGCCCTCTCAATTCCAAAAGAGAGGGATTCAGGCATGTTTAGTGCTGATGAAAAACACTTATTGAGAAACTGAATCATGCTAGGACCCTCTTCTTTATCAGGAATTCCATATATTCTTATGTTATTCCTCCTTGATCTACTTTCAAGGTCTACCAGTTTCTCAATCAGCCTGGTGTTTTGTTAAAAAAAATTCATTGTGATGTTCATTTTCTGTCACTTTAGTATCCATGTCAGTCACTGTTTCCTCTAAGGCAAGAATCTGTTCAGATTGTTTTTTACTATACCATTTAGAGGTTCCAGTTGTTTACTGCATTCTTGTTCGATAATATACATTTTGTTTTCAAATTTGTCCCATTTTTAGTGACAGTTCTTGGATGTTTGCTATTATAAGATGTAACTCTTTCCTCACTGCACTCTCCTGGTGTGTTGAGAGCTCCAGTAGAAAACTTCTTGATAGGAATAATTAAAAAAATCTTTTGGCTATGTATTAATTTTTAGAAAATAATAAAGAGTCTATGTTAATCTATCTTTTAGTATACTTTTAGTTAGATTTTTCTAAAAATTAAAGTATATTTCCTGTCAGGATATTAAAATCTAAGCGGAGCTATGGATTTCTGCTGCTATCTGACTGGCATCTTGGTCACGCCCCCCTTGTCTCCACTTTTTAATGTCTGTCTTCACTGTGTTCCAGGATATATCCAATACTGTGGAAATTTTTTTGTACCCTTCTCCTGACTGATACCTTTCAACAATGAGATCCCTTTGATGCTTTGTAAGCTCTTTGCAAACCATGGCTTTTGCTGTAGCAGGTAACTGAGTAAATGTCAGGAAAATCCTACTAGGACACCTGAACTTTATTTGGGGTTAATCAGAGTCTCTTTAATTGATGTCAGGTGTGTACCCAAGAAGACCAAAAGCTGTAATTAAATCAAAAGGTGCTTCAATAAAGTATTAGTTTAAGGGTGTGCACACACAACAAAGTATTAGTTTAAGGGTGTGCACACTTATGCAACCAGGGTATTGTATGTTTTTTATTTTTTATTGTTTGTTTTTCAATTGAATTGTGCAGGTTATAGGTCACATTAAAGGTGGGAAAAGTTTTGAAATGATTTAGTATGGTCTAATTTTTTTATATCACAAAAAATGGTATTTTAATAGTGGTGTATATCCTTTTTATATCCGCTGTACGTACTCACTCCACTTACACTGGCAGCATGCAGTTTACATTTGGGTTACACTGGCAGCATGCAGTTTACATTTGGGTTTTCAGGTGTCAGGCTCCACCAGCCCTTTAAACATTAGTTTTGTGCCCCCCTTTATACCACTTTTCAGGAAAATTGATAAATACATGCAATGATATATTGACTGACAGCATGTTTTTTATTCGCAGCTTATCCCAAAGCTTCTGGATTGGAAAGGAAAGGAATGCTTGAGTGCATGTGTGATATGGTGGATTCTGGCACCTGATAAACAACTAACCATGACTTTCTCCTTATCCAGCCTTGTGAGGGCTACATCTGTGTGTCTCACAATGGAGTCTCCTATGACTAATGTTTGGTTTATGGTTATACCTTAGTGGCTGTGAGACACAGGGGTGTGGACTGTGTGTGGTGTGGTGGGCTGTGAAGTCCACATGTGTTTTTGCCTCGGAGGTCTCTTTTGTTCTGGTATGTTTTTGTTGAGGACCTCTGCATATGTAGGTGTGTGTCGTATAGGTATGAGTGGTGTTTGAGGTGTGGTGTTTGTTGACAACCTTCTCAGTGCCAGATATACTGGCTTGTGAGGGAGAGAACATAGAATCTTTAAAATAAATTTCTCAGAGATGATGCACCTCAGCAGAGCCTGGTTCAAACAAGCCCAAAGCAGCTCAAGCGAGGGGCTTAATACCACAAAAAATAGAAGATTCTAGTAACACAGAAATCTAGCGAATCCTGCTAGCTCCTGCTTTCTTTACCAATCAGCCTGTGCCAGACAAGGTCCAGTCTGCCCTTCTACTCTCACTAGCAGAGAAGATAGGCCCCTATCAACACAAGATGGCTGCTAGAAACAAACAAGGCAAACACAGCATGGCTGCTAGAAACACAGAAGGCAAAAACAAACAGCTCTGGGTGTAGCAAACCCGTATCCAGAGGGTCTATATTAAAATAGCGAAACCTCAGTTATGCAAATACCTAAACGCTGACATATAAATAGCAAACCGCGAAAACACCGAATGTCCTGAAGTGCGAAATTCAAAATATTAAATTATCATAGTTGGCCCTTATCCGGTATAGCTCCTTAATGTAAATGTGCAATAGTTACAGACCTTAGGGTTAGGGTGCGGGTTAAGGTAAGTGCATACATAGTAATACATGCAACCTTTACTTTAGGGTTAGAAGTAGGGTTATGTTAAGTGTATGTATAGTAATATAGTTGTGTAGCTAAATGTATACGTAATTTATACTTTTCCTGTAGTTGGGTGTTGTTTGTTTATAGTTAGATACATTTGTGTTGTGAATGTTTGATTAGGATATGGGATGTATGGGTGAAGTGTAGATATGGGGAAGTGTGGATTATTTATTTTGTTTGGGTAGGTAGTATGTAGCGGGCAGTGGGGTTGGCCAACTATGGCAATTAGATATTTTGAATTTCGCGCTTCAGGATGTTCGGTGTTTTCGCGGTTCGCTATTTATGTGTCGGCATTTAGGTATTCGCGTAAGTGAGGTTTCGGTAGTTTAATATAGACCCTATCCAGACTATTCTACTCAATTTAAGGGTTAAGGTTTAAGACCACAGTAAAACTCACAGAAAAGCACAGACAAAAAAAGAAATCACAGTATGAAAAAATGCAATTAAATAGTAATAAAATGCAGAAAAATACAGTCAAATATTAATGAATTGCAGTAAATAGCAATGAAATACAGTTAAACAGTAATGAAATGTAGTTAATCAGTAAATTGCTTTAAAACAGTGCAAACGTGATAAATTAGCTATAAAGCACAGATGAAAATGATAGGCAAGTGAAAATGCAAAAAAAACAAACAAAAAAAAAAAACGAAAAAGCACTTAGACTGCAGAGCAGACCCTGGTTCAAACAAGACAAATCTGATTTGTTTCCACCATTTAGACCACTGGTTTCTGTCTCATGATGAGTTACTGAAGATGTATTTATACTTTTGGACAGTATTTTCAACTCTGTTGTACAGAAGTTAGGCAGTTATCTCATGTTACTTTGTATATTCAGTCTCTATTTACCAGTATTCCTATTAATGAAGGGGTTGAATTTGTGAGAAAGTATCTTGCTATACTAATTTCATGACTACATTTATTAACACATATTGTGTTTTACAGGAGTTGTTAACTGGAAAATACTTTTCATCATTAATTATAGATATTATAAACAGGTTAGAGGTGTAATGGTGGGGGCCATGGTTGCCTTTTCTTTTGGCAATTTGGTTCTTTGTTGCTGGGACCTTCAAATTTTGAACAACGTTTCTTTGTATTCTAAAGTATCTTTTTGTAAGAGATTTCTAGATGAGTTGGTGTTTTTGGAAGGGGTCCCCTGAGGACCTTTGTCAATGATTTAAAGAATACTACTTCTTTTTTGACATTTTCCATAAGATCAGTTGGTTTCATTATAAATATTTTAGATGTTATATTAGAGATGGATACCAACATTGAGGAATTTAACAGCAAGATACAGAGTAAAAGTATTTTTGTTAATAACTATGTGCATTTTAGAAGTAACCATCCAGGTTTTATGAAAAAAAAAAACATCCCCAGAGGTAATATACTACTCATGATAGTGATTTTATGAATGAAATTTCAGTTATTACAAAAATGTTTTTGGACAGAGGCTGCATTGGTCAGTATCTGGGTAATATTATCTCAGAGGTCTTTCAGAAGAGGAAAAGTAAATGTTCACCTATACTTTATAATGGGATTACATTTAAAAGTAGGATTAAAGATGGAAAACTGGGATTTAAACTAATTCCTTTACTTTGGCCATCATTGTAGGCGTTTATATATCAGGCATATTTTTTTAGAAACTGGAATATTATTAACTGTAATTCTGAACTGGTTTCTATTAATGGTGATTGACCAAGGTTCAGTTATAAGAAAACCATGAATCTTACAACTCTTTTACAGACAGATGCGACTAAAGTGTATCTGCCTTTGACTATTAAGAAAAGTGGTAATTTTATGTGTGACTTCTGCCGCTACTGTCATTTTAAACAAGAAGGTGCATTTATATTTTTATAACATTGTAGTCAGACCATTTATGCATCTGTTCAATATGATTGCAACTTTGCAGGAGTTGTTTATATCACTTAACGTGTAGAAAGTACAGGTTTTTATTTTGGTACAACAACTAAGAAATTAAGTACAAGAATTAGGGAACATGTTTATGCTGTTAAAACTAACAATTCTAATAATGCTCTTTTTTAGGCAAACTTGTATCTATTTAAGTCTAAACAGGCAGTTTATGTTTAGGGTTTTGGGTCATAAACTATGAGATTATTGGGGGGCACTATAAAAATTAACTAAAAACAAAGGAGACTAAATGGTAGATCAGACCACAGGCTGACAAATTTCCAGGGATAAATGATTCCATAAACATTCCATTTTTCTTTTTTTAAAGAACAGGGGACTAGTAAAGACAACCTATTTAGGATATTAGATTTTTATTTATATTTATTTGTCATTTTTTTAAGTAAATTGTATTTTTAAGGTATTGTCATATGATATGTCACATGATTATTTGTAGGTATTTAAGCTATGTATGTATTGCATTGTTTTATTCTGATGAAGTCCAGGTGACTGGCTGGATGAAATAACTAAATAAGCATCTTCTATAAATGATTTAATGTTTTACAATTCTGTTTGACTCCTAGTACTGGCCTTTGGTGCTTTTTTGTTTTTGGTGGGCATTGTAGCATCCCTGTCTGGGATCTGTTTTGTACTAGCCAGCAGTAAGTTAATTCTGTGGTAAGTATATCCAAAGGGATTTATAGTGAAACCGTTAATGTAAATATAAACAGGCATTACTAGTCACCAAGTGATATCGCTAGGTTGACCCTGGAGAAACGTCTGGAGATGTCACTTGGGTTTAATGAATTTCTCATGGAAGAATTGTGATTGCTTGGCTTCTTTACAATTACTGACTC
Source organism: Protopterus annectens (assembly GCF_019279795.1). Taxonomy (NCBI): domain Eukaryota; kingdom Metazoa; phylum Chordata; order Ceratodontiformes; family Protopteridae; genus Protopterus; species Protopterus annectens. Next base: position 1,610,953,091 of record NC_056735.1, read on the forward strand.
AATTATATGACTTTCGACTTTCCAAAAAGTCAATGATGTTATATAGACTCATATAAAGAAAGGGAGAGAGAGAGAGCATTAAATCATGAAATTGTTGCCAGTTTGTATTTACATTCTAGCATTTTTCACTGTACAAAAATTATATTTTTGAAAAGTGTCAAACTGACATGCATAGTGTATGCTAAAGTACAACTTTGTTGTTGTGAGAAAACAAATATGCATGGATACACAGGTTTTAAACCATCCCTTATTAGATATGCACATTTTCCCTTCAAATGTTGTTTTAGTACATTTGCATAATTACAGAGGTTCATAGGTTGGTACTAGGCTATCGGCCCTAATGCAAGCCTAGCCATAATAATTCCCTGGAAATTTTTTCCCACAATATTTACTTCTCTGGGCCCCCTGTCTAGCAGGGTGACTGACATGATCCCCAGGATGAATTTCCTATCTCCCATCCAATCATCAAGGTTCGTTTTGAAGAGGGCCAATGAGGTGCTCTGCTTGACATGTATGGGCAGTCTGTTCCAGAGTATGGGGAGTCTCTGGGTCAGGAACCTATCCCTCCAGCATGTTTTGTTCATTGTGATGATAAGGTTTAGATCCCTGGAGCGTGTGGCTCTGAGGGATTGGGATTTCTTTAAGTGGAGCATGTCCAACAGCTCAGGGTTTGACATGGCCTTGTATGTTAAGCAGAGATCACCTCTGAGTAGACGATATGCCACGGAGTATAGCTGGAGTTTTTTTAGATGGTCAGCATATGGCATCTGCTTTAGGCCTGTGATTCTTTTAGTGAGGTATTTCTGTGGCCTTTCCAGCTGTTACAGATGTCTTGTGAGGTACATACCAAATGGGGCATTATACTCTTATAATGGGTCTAATGAGGAATGAGTACAGTGGGACAATGACCTCCTTTTTTCTGGATGAAAAGCCCTTAGTGATGAGGTGTGCCACGTAGAAGGATTTCCTGACTGTTGTGGTGATGTGGTTATCGAAAGTGAGACCACTGTCCACTTGTGTCCCTAAGTCTCTCATCACACTTTCGATGTTTAGTGTCCTGCCACCTATGGGGTAGTTCATGTGTACATGTTTTTTTCCAAAGGGGATGACTATACATTTCTTGGCATTAAGCTTGAGACCATGGCTCTGGCACCAGGCATCTGTTTCTGTAAGGCCCTTTTGTAGAATATCCACATCATTTGGGGATTCAATAATGGCTCCTAGTTTGCAGTCATCTGCAAACTTTGTTAGCCAGAGTCCCTTAGTGTTGGCCTGTACTTCAGAGAAGTAGATGCCAAACAAGACTGGTCCCAGGACTGAACCCTGAGGTACTCCACTTGTCACTTGCCTGGAGCTGGATTTGGAGTCGGCTACTTTTACAGTCTGGGTTCTGTCAGTAAGCCAGTTGGCAACCCATCTAGTGACGTAGGGATTTATGCCCAGCTTAGTAAGTTTATCTATGATTCCAGAGTGGGGGATGGTGTCAAAGGCCTTGGCGAGGTCCAGATAGGCTGTGTGGACCTCCTTACCCTCGTCCACAGCTCTGGAGACCAATTCAAAGAAGTCAATCAGATTCAGGAGACAAGATCGGCCCTTCACAAACCCAAACTGGGTGGGGTCCAGTGTCTGGAGGTTGCCAATGTCTTTGTCTATAAGTTCCATGATAATGCGTTCCATGACCTTGCAGATCAGGCTTGTCAGACTGATGGGATGGTAGTTCCCAGGATCCAAGGTGGATCCTCCCTTGTGGATTGGGATAACTGTAGCTGTGCACCACGCAGTGGGCATGAAGCCTGAGGTGAGGCTATGATTAAACATGACACTTAGGTGGGGTGCCAGCTCATTTTGCAGTTCATGTAGTACACAGCCTGGGATGTCATCTGGTCCCATGGATGCTGTATTCTTAGCTTTGGAGAGTGCTGTTTCTACCTGTGTGGCTGTGATTATCAGAATTTGGCAATCTTTTGGTATTGAGATGGGCCCTTTAGGGGGTGAGAGGGAAGTGAAGTTGGCACTAAATCGATCTGCCAGGATATTGGCAATATCCTTGGGATCAGTATATTTAATGCTATTCTGTTGTAGCTCAGAGCAGATCTGAGCATTGTCATTTAGATTCCTGACATAACTATAGAATGCCTTGTGGTTGTCTTTGGAATCTTTGGCAATTTTATTTTTGTAACTAGCTTTTGAGGATTTTTTGAGGGATCTCAGCTTCTTACTGAGGCTGGAGAGGGAGTTTTTTGCATCCTGGGATTTTCCTCTTTTCTGCAACAGTTTCTTCATTCTGTTGAATAGTTTGTTTATAGCAGGGGACCACTAGATTGGCTTCCTTTTTTTGGAGAAGAGCATCTTGGTTCTATTTGGGATGGCACGATTCATGCATGAGTGGATGTGCTTGTACAGTGCCTTAGTGTAGGATTCTGCATTCGAACTTCCAGATCCCATCTGCATGGGTGTTGTGAAGTTTGTCACTTCTGACTTCAGTAGCATGAAGTTGGCTTTGGAGAAGTTTTTTAAGGAGGTTTCCTTACTGGAGGGTGGGGGTGGTATGTGGATGTCAAGGGTGATTTGCTTATGGTCAGACCTGACCAATGAGGGGGTGACCACTGGTGTGGAGCATCTATCTCCCATGTTGGTAATGACCAGGTCTAGGATATTGGAGCCCATGGTGGAACAATGGATTACTTGATCCAGGGCATTGGAATTTATGAATTCCAAGAACCGTTGGGAAAAAGAGTTGGGACCTGAGTAGTTTTCCCAATTAATGGCAGGGTAGTTGAAATTACCTAGTATTAGGATGTTTGGTTGTATCTTAATATTTTCCAGTATGTTTAGGAAGGTGTAGTGAGAATCTTGGGGTATGGTGGGGGATCTGTAGCAAGCTACAGTTTGGATTGCAGTCTTACCTAGTGTTAGTTGCACCTGGAGAATTTCAGATGCATTGTGTTGGGCCACTAGCCTGGAGGTGTGAATATC